>NC_139076.1:164457-335457 GCF_965140915.1 Aythya marila | reverse complement strand
GTGATGTAATCAATCTGCCAGGCCTCTCCATATTTATATTTCAGCCATCGTCCTCCATACCAAAGAGGCTTTGACCGTTTGGCTTGCTTGATTGCAGCACGTTTCACGGTCATGAATAACCTGTGCTATAGTGTCTATGGTCAGGTCCACCCCTCGATCACAAGCCCAACTGTATCTCTACCTTGATGGCCTGAGGTGTCATGGGCCCATTGGGCTCTAAATAATTCACCCTTATGTTGCCAGTCCAGGTCCACCTGAGCTACTTCGATCTTAGTAGCCTGATCCACCTGCTGGTTGTTTTGATGTTCTTCAGTAGCCCGATTCTTGGGCACATGAGCATCTACATGGCGTACCTTTACAACCAGGTTCTCCACCCGAGCAGCAATATCTTGCCACAATGCAGCAGCCCAGATGAGTTTGCCCCTGCACTGCCAATTGTTCTGCTTCCACTGCTGTAACGACCCCCACAGGGCATTTGCTACCATCCATGAATCAGTGTAGAGATAGAGAACTGGCCACTTTTCTCGTTCAGCAATATCTAAAGCCAACTGAATGGCCTTCAATTCTGCAACCTGACTCAATTCACCTTCTCCCTCGGCAACTTCTGCAACTCATCGTGTAGCACTCCATACAGCAGCCTTCCATCTCCGATGCTTTCCCACAATATGACAGGACCCATCAGTGAGCAGGGCATATTTCTTCTCATTTTCTGGTAGCTTGTTGTACAGTGGGGCTTCTTCAGCATGGGCCACCTCCTCCTCTGATGATATCCATAATATTTGCCTTCTGGCCAGTCCATAATCAATTCCAAGATTTCTGAGTGACTGGGGCTTCCTATTTGAGCCTGCTGAGTAATCACTGCAACCCACCTGCTCCACGTAGCATCAGTTGCATGATGTGTACAGGGGACCCTTCCTTTGAACATCCAGCCTAGTACTTGCAGTTGTGGTGCCAGGAGCACCTGCGCTTCAGTACCGACCACTTCCGAAGGAGATTGAACTCCTTCATATGCTGCCAATACCTCTTTTTCAGTTGGAGTGTAACGGGCCTCAGATCCTCTGTATCCCCACCTCCAAAACCTTGAGTTTCCCCAGGCTCTTTCTGCCAGAGGCTCCAGGTGGGGCCAGCCTCCCCGGCTGTGGTGTAGAGCACATTCTTTATATCTGGTTCTGTTTGGACTGGCCCAAAGGCTACTGCATGAATTATTTTCTGCTTAATTTGTTCAAAGGCTTGAAGTTGCTCAAGGCCACATTTGAAATTATTCTTCTTACGGGTTACTTGGTAGAGCGGGTTTACAATCAGACTGTAATTTGGAATGTGCATTCTCCAAAACCCCACGACCCCTAGGAAAGTTTGCGTTTCTTTTTTGCTAGTTGGTGGAGACATAGCTGTTATTTTGTTGATCACATCCATTGGGATTTGACGACGTCCATCTTGCCATTTTATTCCTAAAAGTGGATCTCTCGTGCAGGTCCTTTAACTTTATTTCGTTTTATGGCAAAACCAGCCTTCGGAAGGATTTGGACTATTTTCTGCAGGTGTTCAGGAGACTCCCTGTGTTCCAGCGCAGACTGGATCAGTCCATAGCAAATGGTAGGGCTGTGTTTCCATCCCTGGGGCAGCTGATTACAAGTGTATAGGACACCCTTCCAAGAGAAAGCAAACTCTGGTCTGCACTCTGCTGCTAAAGAGATGGAGAAAAATGCATTAGCAATATCAGTTGTGGCATACCACTTGTCTGTCTTTGATTCCATTTCGTACTGGAGTTCTAGCATGTCCGGCACTGCAACACTCAACGGTGGTGTGACTTCGTTCAGGCCATGATAGTCCACTGTTAGTCTCCACTCACCATTAGATTTTTGCACTGGCCATATGGGACTACTAAAGAGTGAGTGAGTCTTGCTGATCACTCCTTGGTTCTCCAGTTGATGAATTGGATGGGTATCAGGGAGTCTCGGTTGGTGCGCTATTGCTGCCGGTGCAAAGTTGTGGTAGCGATTGGAACCTGCTCTTCTTCGACCCCCATCAACCCCACAACAGAAGGATCCTCACAGAGACCAGACAAGGTTGACAAATGTTTAATGTCCTCTGTCTCCAAGGAAGATATGCCAAAAGCCCACCGGAACCCTTTTGGGTCCTTGAGATATCCTCTTCTAAGATAGTCTACACCAAGAATGCACAGAGCATCCGGGCCAGTCACAATACAGTGCTTTTGCCACTCATTCCCAGTCAGACTCACTTTAGCCTCCAATACAGTTAACTGCTGGGATCCCCCTGTCACTCCAGAAATACAGATGGGTTTTGACCCTTTAGAGCTTGATGGCATTACCGTACACTGTGCAGTGGTGTCTCCTAAAGCCGTATGCTTCTATGGGTCTGAAGTGCCAGGCTATCGAATCTACACAGTCCAGTAAACCCAATTGTCCCGTTCCTCCCCCTGGCTGGAGGCACAGCCCCTCTAATCATGGTCATAATATTCATTACTGTGTCTGGGGGACTGCCTGCTTGAAATAGGAGCAAGAAGTTTCTCACAGAACCCTTTTTTTTTTCTGATTGTTTTTCCTTGCAACTCACGTACCCATGCCTCTAGGGTCACGGTAGATTTTCCATCCCATTTTCTCATGTCCTCTCCAGGGTCATGAGACCACATGGTAGGTAAAACCACAGGGTGGCATGGGGTGTGTACCCACCCACTATATTGTCTTCCTTGCACAGAAGGATGCTTACCCCTGACAGCTGAAACACTGGTTTGTACAGGTGGAGAGGAAGATAAATTCTCTTCAAGTTGCTGGAACTCTTCGGAAAGTTTCTCCACAGCCCAGATGCAGGACTGTAGGGAAGAGGAAATACTTTCTTTGTACTGCCGGAGTTGTTTATCTACTTGTGCCACCCAGCACTGTTTTGCTTGCTGTTGGCTTACTCAATAAATTCCTTTCTATGATTAATACAATGGTCTCTGAAAAATTAATTAAGGGGGCAATTTATAACAACTGCAGCTTGCCAGGACCTGCAAGGCAATCATAGAGCATCCGGGCCCAGGCTCTTCACTGTGGCCATGAGCCCTGCCTGCCCTCCTCCTGCTATGCTGCAGCAGAGGGGACCCCCAGCCAGCCCCTGCATGGGACTCTGCCACACGCCTCGCCCCAGCCCTGTCCAGCGTCCTCCTTGCTGCTCTCTGATGCACACCAGGACCTCCCAGTGCATGCCGGCCAGCACATCTGCTGAGGGCCAGGGCAGCCTCTGCAGGGGCAGGAAGCTCAGCATGGCCCTTGCAGCCCCCTGCCCTGGGCCTGCCTCTCCCCTTGCCCTCGGCACCGGCCTTGTCTCTGCTGGCAGGAGCACTCTTGGCATGCACCTCCTGGCCTCCCCTCACCTGCAAATAGCTGGCACAAATGTGTCCTCACAACCAGCACCACCCGTTGGGCTACTTCTCCTGGCCTCACCCACCCCAGTGACTTGACTCCTTATCTCTGCTGGGCCCCACCTCCTGCACCAAAATTCATCCCTTGGCTGTCAGCATCCTCTCCCCTGTCCTGTGGGATGACCGTGCTATGGTGTGACGTGTTTCCAGTGGGCTGTCTACCAGACACAGTAATGAACACCGTGAGCAGGACTAGAGGGGTCCTGCTTCCAGCCAGGGGGAGGTGGGGAGGAAAGAGACAATCAGGTTTACTGGACTTTGTATATTCAATGACCTGGCACATCACACCCACAAATGTATCAGGCTCTACTGGGCACCGGTGCACAGAGTAATGTGCACCCTAATGCCATCAAGCTATAAAGAGGTAGAACCCACCTGTATTTCTGGAGTGACGGGGGGATCCCAAGGGTTAACTGTCTTGGAGGCTGAAGTGAGTCTAACTGGGAAGGAGTAGTAAAAGCACCCCATTGGGACTGGCCTGGAGGCTTTGTGCATCCTTGGCAGGACTACTTCAGGAGAGGGTACTTCAAAGTTCCAGAAGGGCACAGGTGGGTCTTTGGCATAGCTGTCTTGGAGACAAAGGACATTAAACAGTTGTGTCTACCTTGCTAGGTCTTCCACAGAATCCTTCTGTTGTGGGTTTGCTGAGGGTTGAAGAACAGCAGATGTCGATGGCTACCATGGTGGCGCACCCAAGGCAGCATCACGTTAACCGAGACTCCCTGATTCCCATCCATGATCTGGTTCATCGACTGGGGAGCCAGTGTGTAGGTGTAGAACTTAGTAGCATGGTTTAGTGATGGACTTGTCAGTACTAAGTTAAAGTTGCAAGATCTGGGTTACATGTCCCTGAGTAGTGTAAGGCACAATGCAATTCTTTTTGCCTTTTGCATCTGTAGCACAGGAAGTATGACTTTGCCCTACTCTGTTGGCTGGATAGGTCTTTTCACATTACTCAATTTAGCTTTCTGTGGCTAGAAGGGGAAAATTTCCCAAAAGAGGACAAGCTCCTGGGTACAGCTACAGCCACTTGAAGAAATATTTTCTTTACTTTTCATCCTGAGTTTTCCACAGAAGACCCAAGAGAGACCATGGATGTCCAGGTGCCTACTAAGATTCAAGCTGAATTTCTCAGGTTCCAATGGCCATTTTAATTTTATTATTTTATTTTATTTTATTTTATTTTATTTTATTTTATTTTATTTTATTTTATTTTATTTTATTTTATTTTATTTTATTTTATTTTATTTTATTTTATTATTTTATTTTTCCCAAGGAACCCCTGACTTTTCTTAGAAAGGGTTTCATGTGCTGTGTTGTGCTGCAGTTCCAGGGGTGAAGACCAGGGCTGGCAGTGGAGGTGTCAGACCTCCAGAGTCTGCTTTTCCTCCAGATGGAAGTCTCCAAAGAATTCACCCTGGATCAATATCCATAGGAGAATGATGCTCAAAACTGAACTGCAGCAAAATTCAGCCTTTAAAACAAGAAAATATTTTTCTTAGGTGCTTTTTGAAATCTTCTTCCTCAGCTATGCCATGCAAGCTCTGCAGTTAGCTGTACAAGGTGTGAAGGCTTGAAGAAAACTATGGAAGAGATGTTAGGAGTTCCTTCGCTTTCATGAGTTCCATGGTGGATTTTGGTGCTGAGTCTATGAAGCTCAGGTACTGAGAGAAAAGTGATGTAACTGCTTGAGCAAGTAAAGTCAGAAGGAAATGTTGAAGTGACTTGGAGTATTAATGGACCCCAGTGAGGGAGATTACTAACAAAGCCTCCCCAGGGACATGTTAGGGCAGATAACTGGAGGCCAGGTTAAAGACAGGCAAATCACTGTGCTGAGAAAAGTATTGTATTGTTTTGGTGAAGCAGAAGGGTCAAGGACTGAACGAGCCACTGGGAGGGGAGATCCTGTACCCTATGTCTGGCTCAAGGCTCTTCCTGGGGGTCTCAGGTATCCGGTGGGCAGTGTAATGCCACAAGAAGAACAGTAGTATGACACCTCCCTGCATCTGCACAGTGTTGCAAGGAAGGGAAGACGCTGCACTGCAATGACTATATCCCATCTCCTCATAAGCTCTAGCCAAAGGGACAAAAATGTCAGGGCTGTTGGGACCTTCCATTTTTACCAGCACCCTCTGCCTTCTCCTCTACAGGCTTTGCTATGCTATCCAACACTTTGTCCTATTTCCTTGAAGTCTGTAGACACCCATCTCTTTTCACAACCTTGCTGATGTTTCCATCATTTCACCGATGTCTCATCAGTCCTCATCAGCTCTTCCTTGAAACACAAAGCCATAGTCTGATCTCAGATACTCTTTGCTGTTGGACCTGAGCATGATGTATATGGTATGGAATGAGGGATGGATATTGTCCTAGTTTTGGCTGCGATAGAGTTAATTTTTCTTCCTAGTAGCTGGTATGGTGCTGTGTTTCATATTTACCAGAACAGTTTGGGTATGAAAGGACCTTAAAGATCACATAATTCCAACTCTCCTGACATAGGCAGAGACACCTTCCACTAGACAGTTAGTTGGAGTTCTGACACTCCAGCACAATACCTATGAGTTTACCTTACTGTGTGCATTGACCTGACAGGTCATTTCACATTTTCTGCTTTCATATCCCTATTGGAAGGGGATGATTCCCAAACAGGGGTAAGCAGATGGGTTCTGCCTCAGCCATTGGAAGTGTCCTGCTCTTGAGTCTTTCAGCCTGAGATTGCCACAGATGACCCATGATGGTAAATGGATGTTCAGCTGTCAACTAGGAATAAGGGAGAGTATATTGGGTTTTCCAGTGGTCAACTTTAGGTGAATCCCAAGAATGCACTGAACTAGGGTGTTGTCTTTGAAGGGGTTTCATGTGTTGGGCTAGGCTGGAGATATTGGGACAAAGACCACTGCTGGCAGTGGAGGTGCTCTGGTATCTCCACCTGGCTCCATCCTCCAAAAGGCTCTGGTCTCTTGCATATCCTGCTTGCTTATTGTCTGACAACAAAGCTCTGCCTTAATACCCAGAAATTTCTTTAGAACTTAAGAAACAGAGCAACTACTCATCACCTCAAATGTTTCAATCCTTTCTATAAAACATCACTGTCAATTGGAGAATGATGATCTGAACTGAAATTCAACAAAATTCACCCTTTAAAATGAGAAATATTTCCAATAGATACTCTTTGAAATCTTCCTCCTTAACTATACGATGCAAGCTCTCCAATTAACTGTACAGCTCCTGAAGACTTGAAGAAAACTGTGGGAGAGATAAGGCTCCTTAGGAGTTTCCACATTTTAATAAGTTCCATTGTGTATTTTGGTACTGAGTTTATGAAGCTCAGGTACTGAGAGGAGAATGATGCAACTGTGTAAGATGGTAAAGTCAGAAGGAAATGTTGAAGTGACTTGGAGTATTAATGGGCCCCACCGAGGGCTGTTACTATGAAAGCCTCCCCAGAGACTTGTTAGGGCAGCCAATTGGAGGCCATGGTTACAGACAGACAAAGCACTGTGCTGAGAAAACTCTTTGTTTTTTTTTTTTTGGTGAAGTAAAAGGGCCAAGTCCTGACCACAGCCACTGGGAGAGAAAATCCTGCACCCCCATGTCTGGCTCAGCTCTTCCTGGGAATCTGTGGGATGTGGTGGGCAGTGTGATGCCATGGGAAGAGCAATGGTATGACACCTCCCAGCCTCTGCACAGGGTTGCAAGGAAGCAGTGAGGCCCCATTGCAATGACTGTATCTCATCTCCTCATAAGCTCTAGCCAAGGGGACAAAAATGTTCTTGCCACCATCCACCTTTTTGTCCCCTCCAGACTTTCCTACGCTGTCCCACTGGTTACCCTGTTTCCTTGAAGTCTACAGACAATCATCTCTGTTCACCACCTTGCTCTTATCCTGGCATTTCCATAATTTTGCCAATGTCTCATCAACCCTCATCAGCAGTTCCTTGAAACAAAAAGCCGTGGTCTGATTACACACACTCTTTGGGTGACCTCTTGCAACACAGCATGACACTTTGAGGGACATTTGTTCTTCCTCGTGGCTGATGCCAGCCTTCCAAGGTGCACTTTGTGGTAGTTTTTTCTCTCCTGCTCCTTCCTACAACCAAAGAAAGCTCCATCAGAGTGGAAACCAGTCCTGAAGTACAAATGAACTTGAACAAACAGTCCTGAAGTACGAACTGAAGTAAGAACAAACGGCTGTGTGGTGCTTAGCTGCTGGCCGCGTTAAACCACAACATGCCCAGAAATGCAACACGCCCGTTCAGGCAGCAGCTCCTTTGTTATATTCCTTACACCAGCTTTGGAAGAGCTTTGCAGAGGAAGAGATGCTCCTGTACAGACAACAAGAACGTCAGCAAGAGAAATGAGATCTAAAGGCATAGTCCAATTCCTCATAGTACAAGGGAACAATGTGGAAGCCAAAAGGGAGCAGCAGTGAAAAGGCCACATCCTGCTGCTGGCCATGGCCATGGCTCCAGGGAAGCAGCAGCCCCGACCTGAAGGCAGCAGAGAGGCAGAGCCCAGGGGGCAGTGAGGGGCCACCGGGGCTGCTCCTCCATGTGGCAGCTGGGCTCTTGGCCCTGAACCCCTCCTGCATGCTGGGGCTGCTTCCCCAGCTGCAGAGGAGATGAGAAGAGACAGCAGCTGATAACAATGAATTTCTCCTGACTATTGTATTTATGTACATGTGAAGCCCAGTTTTATAAGTACATGAGACCATTGGGTCAGAGTAAGTTAGAAAAAATAACAGTCAGAATGTTAAGAATAACTTTATTTAAACGAAAACCACAACTTGGAGAAAGTATTAATAAAGACAAATAATAAACAATATTTTCCTATCCGTTTCTGAAATAGCCCTGGAACTCAAGTGCACATTACTGATTCCAAAAAAGCATGTATCCAAAGAGTTTCTTCACTGCCTCCTTGAGGTCCTGGTTCCTCAAGCTATAGATGAGGGGGTTCACTGCTGGAGGTACAACCGAGTACAGAACTGACACCACCAGGTCCAGGGATGGGAAAGAGATGGAGGGGGGCTTCAGGTAGGCAAACATGCCAGTGCTGACAAACAGGGAGACGACAGCCAGGTGAGGGAGACATGTGGAAAAGGCTTTGTGCTGGCCCTGAGAAGAGGGCATCCTCAGCGCTGCCCTGAAGATCTGCACATAGGACAACATGATGAAAAGAAAATAACAAAAACCTAAAAAAACACTAAAAACAAGTACTCCAACTTCCCTGACGTAGGCATCTGAACAGGACAGCTTCAGCATCTTGGGAATTTCACAGAAGAACTGGTCCACAGCATTGCCTTGGCAGAGGGGCAGGGAAAATGTATTGGCCGTGTGCAGGACAGCATTGAGAAAGCCACTGCCCCAGGCAGCTGCTGCCATCTGGGCACAAGCTCTGCTGCCCAGGAGGCTCCCGTAGTGCAGGGGCTTGCAGATGGCAATGTAGCGGTCGTAGGCCATGATGGTGAGGAGGGAAATCTCAGCTTCAAAGAAGAAAGCAACAAAAAAGAGTTGGGCAGCACATCCTGCGTAGGAGATGGCCCTGGTATCCCAGAGGGCATTGGCCATGGCTTTGGGGAGAGTGGAGGAGATGCAGCCCAGGTCGAGGAGGGCGAGGTTGAAGAGGAAGAAATACATGGGGGTGTGGAGGCGGTGGTCACAGGCTACAGCACTGAGGATGAGGCCGTTGCCCAGGAGGGCAGCCAGGTAGATGCCCAGGAAGAGCGCGAAGTGCAGCAGCTGCAGCTCCCGCGTGTCTGCGAATGCCAGCAGGAGGAACCCGCTCACTGAGCTGCTGTTGGGCATTTGCTCTTTGTGGGCATGGGGTCCTGCCCAAGGAAATGAAAGAAGGTGATTATTAACAGTAGAATTATCTGAGGAAAAGGATTTTAATTTCTTATTTAAGCCTCCCAACATGCTAGCTCACTTCCAGGAAGACATTTGGCAGATCCCTTTCCTGCATTTGGATTGATGCTGCCTGAGACTGTCCTTTGGAGCAGAGGACTCTACTGTGGGCAATGCAGGAGTCAATCCTGTCCTACACCAATAGGTAAAGAACATAGGTGGACTTGTATATTTTCTTCTAACTTACCCACCACTCCTGTGGAGAGTCTCTAAGGCAGAAATCCTGCGCATTTCTCCTTCATTGCACGTGAAATACTGTGGATCCTCTCTGTGGTTTCAGCTGATCTGTGTTGCAGGACAACTGCACTCAGAGGTTCACCTGAGAAGAACCCGAACACTGCTGAGGGCAGAAGAATCCAGGCTCAAAGTGCCCATCTCCAGACCCCTCACCCTGTCCCAGTACTCCCCTTCCCCCAAGCACACCAAGGGCTCACTCCATGTGCATCTGAAGCCCCCATCCCCAGCCAGCCTGGGAACAAGACCAGCAGCAGCACGGCCAGGTGGAGAATCCAGGAGGAATGCCAGCGTGCTGCTGCCAGGGGAGGCAAGGCCAGGGAGGGACAGACGGACACTCAGCAGACCCTCCTGTGCTGCAGCTCTGCCTGCAGAGGGGGCAGCTCCTGCTGGACACACAGGGGGCTTGAGGGCAGAGGCTGTGCTGTTGGGAGAGGAGAGCAGGGGGTGTCCCAGGGAAGGCACCTGCCCTGCAGGGGATGGCAGGGAGGTGGCTGAGCCCTCCCTCGCACAGCATTTCTGGCAGCAGCTCCCTCTCACCGCCTGCCCGTGTCCCTGCTGGGAGCTGTTTCTGTGTCCCCACATCTCCTCCCTCTCCACGCTCACAGACCCCATCCCACAAACTGTGTGCTCAGCTCTGCCCTGCAGAGGACTCTGAGTACAGGGCACCTCCCATGGGCATCACAGGTGTTGCAGCTCCTAAACAGAAGCTCCAGTAAGTACTGAGACCACACACATGATGCTGGTGCAGTCTTCTAGCTGAGGTGGCTTAAAGGACTTTATCAAGTTTGTCACTGTCATATTGATCTCTCTGTGCAGTCAGCACTCTAGGAGTCTCAGTCTCCTGTAAAATCCTGAAAATCCATTGCCATGAAACCTGCCTCTCCTCCACTCAAGGAATCTGAAAGCACAGAACCAAAAAAACCCTACCTCTTTAGCTAAACCAAGCCTTGGTCCCTCATACATGCCATTCTCTAAAGCATCTCCTAGTCCACATTACAGGTAGAATAAGACCCATCCTGACAGATGCTATCAGCCATCTGATGTGCCAGCTCTAGAAGGTCCCTTTGGCAACTGCACCTCCATTTCCATGCTGCCAGAGACTCACAGTGGCAAGAGTCTGCAGATCTGTCCTGCCACATGCTGCCCTCTGTTGTTGCACTCCTCACTGCCTCCAAGCCCTCTCTCCTTCTCTCCTCTCCCTGTGCTACCTGTGGTCAGAGTACCCAGCCCTGTTGAGCCCTGCCTGTCCCCAGCTCTGCTCCTGGGCAGAGCTGTCTCTCTGCAGCACTGCCCGCTTGCCAGGAGCTCCCCTGGGGCCCAGGAGCCCAGCCCAGCTCAGCAGCACAGCACCCAACCATGGCATCGCTTGCTCTGTGCCATTGGGCTCCCTCGAGGTGTCCCCAAGGCCTCAGGGCTGACAGCTCCTGAAGGCAGCAGGGTCTCTCCTGGGGTGTGGTGTCTGAAGCAGACTGAAGTCATCACTGACTGATCCTCACTGAAGAAAGGGGAGATGGAGTTTAGAAGTGTTAGAAATGTTTTAACAATTCTTGTCAATAAAGAACAATCCTGTCTGCCTCTGGGTCCTGCACTGGCAATTTAATTCTTGAACCACAGATGCAGTGTGTCCCAGTCTCCCTGTCGTGGTTTAACCCGGCTGGCAGCTAAATACCACGCAGCCGTTCGCTCACCCTCCCCCCTCCCTCTCTGGGACGGGGGAGAGAAATGGAAAGTGAAGCCCGTGAGTTGAGATAAAGACAGTTTAATAAGACAGGAAAATAATAATAATAATAATAATAATAATAATAATAATAATAATAATAATAATAATAATACAATGATGATAATAGTACTACTACTAATAATATGTACAAAGAAGTGATGCACAATGCAATTGCTCACCACCCGCTGACCGATGCCCAGCTTAACCCCGAGCAGTCCGGCCCCCTCCCCCCGGCTAGCCACCCCTATATATTGTTTAGCATGACGTCAGATGGTATGGAATACCCCTTTGGCTAGTTTGGGTCACCTGTCCTGGGTCTGTCCCCTCCCAGCTCTTACTGCACCCCCCAGCCTGCCCGTTGGCAGGACAGAGCAAAGGCTGAGATGTCCTTGGCTTAGTATAAGCACTGCTCTGCAACAATTAAAGCATCGGGGTGTTATCAGCACTCTTCTCATTCTAAGCCAAAACACAGCATTCCACCAGCTACTAGGAAGAAAATTAATTCTGTGCTAACTGAAACCAGGACATCTATCCACCCCTTATTCCATACCATTTATGTCATGCTCAGGTTACACTCTTTTCCATACATTCTAATTAGTCACCTATAGTAATCATGGTAGTGATAACATACAGTATAATATACTATTTAACATGGTGCAATTCAGTTCATGGGCTATTCTCACCCAGTATTAAATCTCCTTGAGGTACACACCGGACCTCTCCGTTCTTTTGCATCACCCACCAAGTATATCCAGGTCCCTGAGCGAAAACAATTCCACGAATAGGTTTGCCTTTTCCTGAGGCAGGAGTAGCCCAGACTGTTTTACCCAGCATATTTTTTACATGCACTACAGGAACTTTATCCCCATCTACAGTACGTAACAGGTTTGATTGGGCAGGTCCAGCTCGGTTGGTAGATCCCCTAGTATTGACTAACCAGGTGGCCTTTGCCAAATGCGTATCCCAGTTTTTGAACGTCCCAGCGCCCATTGCTTTCAAGGTAGTCTTTAACAGGCCATTGTATCGTTCAACTTTCCCGGAGGCTGGTGCATGATAGGGGATGTGATACACCCATTCAATACCATGTTCTTTGGCCCAAGTGTCTATAAGGTTGTTTCGGAAGTGAGTCCCATTGTCTGATTCTATTCTTTCTGGGGTGCCATGTCGCCATAGGACTTGCTTTTCAAGGCCCAGGATGGTGTTCCGGGCGGTAGCATGAGGCACAGGATATGTTTCCAGCCATCCGGTGGTTGCTTCCACCATTGTAAGTACGTGGCGCTTGCCATTGCGAGTTTGAGGGAGTGTGATGTAATCAATCTGCCAGGCCTCTCCATATTTATATTTCAGCCATCGTCCTCCATACCAAAGAGGCTTTGACCGTTTGGCTTGCTTGATTGCAGCACATGTTTCACAGTCATGAATAACCTGTGCTATAGCGTCCATGGTCAAGTCCACCCCTCGATCACGAGCCCATCTGTATGTTGCATCTCTACCTTGATGGCCTGAGGCGTCATGGGCCCATCGGGCTATAAATAATTCACCTTTATGCTGCCAATCCAGGTCCACCTGAGCTACTTCAATCTTAGCAGCCTGATCCACCTGCTGGTTGTTTTGATGTTCTTCAGTAGCCCGATTCTTGGGCACATGAGCATCTACGTGGCGTACTTTCACAGCCAGGTTCTCTACCCGAGCAGCAATATCTTGCCACAATGCAGCAGCCCAGATAGGTTTGCCCCTACGCTGCCAGTTGTTTTGCTTCCATTGCTGTAACCATCCCCACAGGGCATTTGCTACCATCCATGAATCGGTGTAGAGATAGAGAACTGGCCATTTTTCTCGTTCAGCAATGTCTAAAGCCAGCTGAATGGCTTTCACTTCTGCAAACTGACTCGATTCACCTTCTCCCTCAGCAGCTTCTGCAACTCGCCGCGTAGGACTCCATACAGCAGCCTTCCATCTCCGATGCTTCCCCACAATACGACAGGACCCATCAGTGAACAGGGCATATTTCTTTTCATTCTCTGGCAACTGGTTGTACAGTGGGGCTTCTTCAGCACGACCCACCTCCTCCTCTGATGATATCCCAAAGTATTTGCCTTCTGGCCAGTCCATGATCACTTCCAATATTCCTGGGCGACTGGGGTTTCCTATTCGAGCCCGCTGAGTAATCAGTGCAACCCACTTGCTCCATGTAGCATCAGTTGCATGATGCGTAGAGGGGACCCTTCCCTTGAACATCCAGCCTAGTACCGGTAATCGGGGTGCTAGGAGGAGCTGCGCTTCAGTACCGACCACCTCCGAAGCAGATCGAACTCCTTCATATGCTGCCAATATCTCCTTTTCAGTTGGAGTATAGCGGGCCTCAGATCCTCTGTATCCCCGACTCCAAAACCCCAGAGGCCGACCTCGAGTTTCCCCAGGTTCTTTCTGCCAGAGGCTCCAGGTGGGGCCGTTCTCCCCGGCTGCAGTGTAGAGCACATTCTTTACATCTGGTCCTGTTCGAACTGGCCCAAGGGCTACTGCATGGACTATTTCCTGCTTGATTTGTTCAAAGGCTTGTCGTTGTTCAGGGCCCCATTCAAACTCATTCTTCTTACGAGTTACTTGGTAGAGTGGGTTTACAATCAGACTGTAATTTGGGATGTGCATTCTCCAAAACCCCACAACACCTAGGAAAGTCTGTGTTTCTTTTTTGTTAGTTGGTGGAGACATAGCTGTTATTTTGTTGATCACATCCATTGGGATTTGACGACGTCCATCTTGCCATTTTATTCCTAAAAACTGGATCTCCCGTGCAGGTCCTTTGACTTTATTTTGTTTTATGGCAAAACCGGCTTTCAGAAGGATTTGGACTATTTTCTTCCCTTTCTCGAAAACTTCCTCTGCTGTGTCACCCCACACAATAATGTCATCGATGTACTGCAGGTGTTCAGGAGCTTCCCCCTGCTCTAGTGCAGACTGGATCAGCCCATGGCAAATGGTAGGGCTGTGTTTCCACCCCTGGGGTAGCCTATTCCAAGTATATTGGACTCCCCTCCAAGTGAAGGCAAATTGTGGCCTGCACTCTGCTGCTAGAGGGATGGAGAAAAATGCATTAGCGATATCAATTGTGGCGTACCACTTGGCTGCCTTCGATTCAAGTTCATACTGAAGTTCCAGCATGTCCGGCACTGCAGCACTCAGTGGTGGCGTGACTTCGTTCAGGCCGCGATAGTCCACTGTTAGTCTCCACTCGCCATTAGACTTTCGCACTGGCCATATGGGACTATTGAAAGGTGAATGAGTCTTGCTGATCACTCCTTGGCTCTCCAATTGACGAATTAGCTTATGGATGGGAATCAGGGAGTCTCGGTTGGTGCGATATTGCCGCCGGTGCACAGTTGTGGTAGCAATTGGCACTTGCTGTTCTTCGACCCTCAGCAACCCCACAACAGAGGGGTCCTCTGAGAGACCAGGCAAGGTAGATAATTGTTTAATGCCCTCTGTCTCTAAGGCAGCAATACCAAAAGCCCACCGGAACCCTTTTGGGTCCTTGCAGTATCCTCTTCTAAGATAGTCTATGCCAAGGATACATGGAGCATCCGGACCAGTCACAATGCGGTGCTTCTCCCACTCATTCCCAGTCAGACTCACTTCAGCCTCCAATACAGTCAACTGCTGAGATCCCCCTGTCACTCCACAAATATAGATGGGCTCTGGTCCTTTATAGCTCGATGGCATTATAGTACATTGTGCACCGGTGTCTACTAAAGCCTTATACTTCTGTGCGCGTGATGTGCCAGGCCATCGAATCCACACAGTCCAATAAACTCGATTGTCCCTTTCCTCCCCCTGGCTGGAGGCAGGGCCCCCCTAATCCTGGTCAGAATCTTCCTCGTTTCTGTGTTTGAAGGACTGTCTGCTGGAAGTTGGAGCAGCAAACTTTTCGGAGAATCCCTTTTTCCTGATTGTTTTCTTTTGCAACTCACGTACCCGTGCCTCTAGGGTCGCGGTAGATTTTCCATCCCACTTTCTCATGTCCTCTCCATGGTCTCGTAAGTAAAACCACAGGGTGGCACGGGGTGAGTACCCACCATATCGTCTTCCTTGTGTGGGTGAACGCCTACCCCTGACAGCTGAGACACTGCTTTGTACAGGTGCGAAGGAGAATAATCTCTCTTCAAGTTGGTGAACCTTTTCAGAAAGTTTCTCCCAAGTGTTCTCCTTTGGTCGGTGGGCACTGGTTGGTTCAGGTGGGGAGGACAATAGATTCTCTTCAAGTTGGTGAACCTTTTCAGAAAGTTTCTCCACAGCTGAGACGCAGGCCTGTAAGGAAGAGGAGAGACTTTCTTCGTACTGCCGGAGTTGTTTAGCCGCTTCACCCACTGTGGGTTCCTCATCCTCTTTCCAGGCCATTATTGCCAATGAGCTGGCATATGATGATGGTGCACTCCGTACAAACTTCCGCCACATGGGTCGTGTACACTTGACTTCATCTGGATCTGTGGATGTTTGTTTGAGGTCTGGATCCTCATAAATCACTTCCCGTACGGCTAATTCCCTCAGGTACTGGATTCCCTTCTCCATAGTGGTCCACTTGCCTGGTAGACATAAAATATCTTCCTTGAAGGGATACCTTTCCCTCACAGCTGAGAGGAGACGCCTCCAGAGGCTGGTGGGTCGTGCTCCATCTGCAATTGCTTTGTCAATGCCGGCGTCTCGAGCAAGGGATCCCAGCCGCTTGGCTTCCCTGCCATCTAATTCCACACAATTGGCTCCAGAGTCCCAGCACCGGAGCAGCCAGGTGACAAGCTGCTCACCTATACAGCGACCAAAATCTTTTCGCACATCTCGTAGCTCGCGCTCGTTTAGGCTTCGGGTAGTTACTGTTGCTCTTTCGGCATCCTCATCTTCCTCCTCCTGAATCCTTGACGGCCCAGCGTCGTCATCATCTTCGTCATCTCTATACTTAGTTTTGGCAGAAGCCTTACCCGGATTGGCAGAAGACTCTCTGCGTTCTAAACGACTTGAATTTCTATACCATATTTTCACCTTCTCTACAGGGGCAGCTTGCACTGCTACTGCTCGTTTCTCTGACTTTGTTACAGGGTCTGCCACAGGGGTTGGAATGCCCTCTGCAGGGTCAACTTGCACTGCTACAGCTCGTTTCTCTGGCACGGCCACAGGAGCTGGAGCGGCTACAGGAGCTGGAGCAGTTGCAGGAACCGGAGCTGTAGCGGCTACAGGAGCTGGAGCTGGAGCTGGAGCAGTTGCAGGAGCTGGGACTGGAGCAGCAGTAGGAGCTGGAGCTGGAGCGGCTTCAGGAGCTGGAGCTGGAGCGGCTTCAGGAGCTGGGACTGGAGCAGTTGCAGGAACTGGGACTGGAGTAGCGGCCGGAGCTGGAACTGGAGCGACTGCAGGAACTGGGACTGGAGCAGCTGCAGGAGCTGGAGCTGGAGCGGCTTCAGGAGCTGGAGCTGGAGCAGCTTCAGGAGCTGGGACTGGAGCAGTTGCAGGAACTGGGACTGGAGTAGCGGCCGGAGCTGGAACTGGAGCGACTGCAGGAACTGGGACTGGAGCAGCTGCAGGAGCTGGGACTGGAGCGGCTGCAGGAGCTGGGACTGGAGCGGCTGCAGGAGCTGGGACTGGAGCGGCTGCAGGAGCTGGGACTGGAGCGGCTGCAGGAGCTGGGACTGGAGCGGCTGCAGAATCCCCCGTAGGGGTCACAGTGGCCGTTGGATCTGTCACAGGGTTTGGAGTGGCCGCAGGGTCTGTCACTAAGTCGACAGCAGTATCAATGGCAGCTCGATAGGCATGAGCCAGGCCCCAGCACGTTACAATGATTTGTGTTACTTTGGAACTGCCAGAATCATTACACCTTTTTTTCAAGCATTCTGCCAGTTTTTGAGGATTTTGCCATTGTTCAGGGGTGAATTTCCAACACACTGGGGGTGCTAACTGCTCTAGATGCCTGCCCATATCCACCCATACTCCCTGCCACCCACAACTATACTGCCTCCGGGCAGATCTCCGGATGAGCTTCATAAGTAGTTGTTTAACTTTAAGCAGAATCTGAAGTGCATTCATGAGGCAGAACAACAAGACTATGGTATTCTGAGTATTCCAGAAATATTCAATATCTTGGAGAGCTATTGTAATAAACTCGGAGGATAAGAGGGTGGTGAAGGAGGAAGGGAGAGTGATCAAGGAGGGTACAGGGGTGGTGAAGGAGAAAGGGAGAGTGATCAAGTAAGAAAAATTATCTTCCCCTTTCCCCTCCACAGATTGACTCCCTAATGAAAAAAGGCAACAGATACAATTGCTAATAGTTTCCAAAATACAGTTTGCAAAGTACAGAATCGAAGATGTTACTGAGTACAAATACCAGGTTAGAGTCATGGCCAGGTATTTCATCATCTCATAAGCCACTGATACAACACACAGTACCATAATGGTCTGAAACCAGGGCCCGGAGAGGATAAACAACATGACAGAGAGCACATACGGAAAATAACGTGCTATAATACTCAATTTGGAAAACAGGCGCAGCACAGTTGAGATTAAAGCAATCAGCATTATGACAAGTGACTATTAAGCAGGTCTAATACTTATACCAATTTTATTTTAACACACTCTGGTCAGATCTGCCGTTATCTCAACCTTTCGTGCCCCACGTTGGGCGCCAAAAAGACTGTCGTGGTTTAACCCGGCTGGCAGCTAAATACCACGCAGCCGTTCGCTCACCCTCCCCCCTCCCTCTCTGGGACGGGGGAGAGAAATGGAAAGTGAAGCCCGTGAGTTGAGATAAAGACAGTTTAATAAGACAGGAAAATAATAATAATAATAATAATAATAATAATAATAATAATAATAATAATAATACAATGATGATAATAGTACTACTACTAATAATATGTACAAACAAGTGATGCACAATGCAATTGCTCACCACCCGCTGACCGATGCCCAGCTTAACCCCGAGCAGTCCGGCCCCCTCCCCCCGGCTAGCCACCCCTATATATTGTTTAGCATGACGTCAGATGGTATGGAATACCCCTTTGGCTAGTTTGGGTCACCTGTCCTGGGTCTGTCCCCTCCCAGCTCTTACTGCACCCCCCAGCCTGCCCATTGGCAGGACAGAGCAAAGGCTGAGATGTCCTTGGCTTAGTATAAGCACTGCTCTGCAACAATTAAAGCATCGGGGTGTTATCAGCACTCTTCTCATTCTAAGCCAAAACACAGCATTCCACCAGCTACTAGGAAGAAAATTAATTCTGTGCTAACTGAAACCAGGACACTCCCCCTCATTCTACTCAATTTATCAAGTCTTCAGAAAATACTCCTCAAATTTATGAACCTGTTTGCTTTTGTTATTCCGGACTTCTATTTCTAACAGTTACAGCCTTTTTTTTTTTTGTCTTCTTTGAGATTAACTTAACACTGCTATAGATGTGTCTGTGAATGGCTGGGGAAGAATGTTTTAATTACTCGTGAAGCGTCAATAAGAAAGCTGTTTGTGTTTGATGTCTGGGAGTTTCAGAACAACTGATAACAACTAGTGACTGTTATGGGATACTATGCGGATCTTTGGTATCTGGTTAGGGGGGCCGAGAGATTAAGAAGAAGGAAAAAGAAGCTGAAGGACGGCTGGGAGACAAGACCTGCAGAAAATGTTCTATAAATTTGGTATGGTGCCAAGTGAGTACAAAGGGGAGAGGAAGACTACGAGCCTTCAGCATGAAAGACCCCTAGAGACCCCCAGAGGAGACTGATGCGCATGCTCCAGTAGGAGGGACTGGACCCCGGAAGCTAATTATAATAATCTGGTTTTTTTAGAAGTAGAAATGAATATGTATTAGTCTAGGAGCATAAAAATCAGCTGCTTGATGTAACTGGTGTGCATCCTGGTGGAGCGGAGACTCCCGGTGCACCCAGCGCTGTTTGCTTACCTCTATTCCTTTATATTCTTTTAATAAATCCTATTTTTTTATTTAATCCTAATTTGAATCCTGAGCCATTTATAACACTGGGTGAGAATAGCCCATGAGTTGAATTGTATCATGTTAATTATTATATAATACTGTATGTCATCACTACCATGATTACTATCTACCCTAGATGAAAATGGTGATTAATTAGAATGTATGGGAAAGAGTGTAACCTTAGCATGACATCAATGGTATGGAATAAGGGGTGGATAGATGTCCTAGTTTCAGTTAGGACAGAGTTAATTTTCTTCCTAGTAGCTGGTAGAATGCTACCTTTTGGCTTAGGATGAGAAGAGTGCTGATAACATGCTGATGTTTTAATTGTCACAGAGCAGTGCTTACACCAAGCCAAGGACGTTTCAGCTTCTCGCTCTGTCCTGCCAGCGGGCAGGCTGAGGGTGAAGCAAGAGCTGGGAGGGGACAGACCCAGAACAGCTGACCCAAAGTGGCCAAAGGGGTATTCCATACCATCTGACGTCATGCTAAACAATATATAGGGGTGTCTAGTCGGGGGGAGGGGGCCGGACTGCTCGGGGTTAGGCTGGGCATCGCTCAGCGGGTGGTGAGCAATTGTATTGTGCATCACTTGTTTTGCACACATTATTACTAGTAGTACTATTATCATCATTATTGTTATTATTATTATTATTATTTTCTTGTCTTAATAAACTGACTCTATCTCAACTCACAGGCTTCACTTTCCTATTTCTCTCCCCCATCCCAGAGAGGGAGGGGGGAGGGCGAGCGAACGGCTGTGTGGTGTTTAGCTGCCAGCCGGGCTAAACCACGACAGAAAGGTGCTGGTTGAGCTGCTGACATAGTCATAAGACCTATCTCAAAGACCTTGGAAAGGACAAATCGATCAACGACACTCCTTGGGGCTCAGAAAAGGCAGATGTCAAACCCATTTTTTACTAGAAGCATGAACAGAAGTATGATTATGCCTAATCAATCATTAAAACGCCAGCTTTAACCCTAGCCCTCAACCAGGAACTAAACAAAAGTCTAACCCACAAAGTTTGCCCTTATCTGACACCTTGAGCAGGCACCTTGAGCAGAACACCAATCCCTCCCTCAAAGGTCTTTCCATTCCATTAGCCCTAGAAGGTGACCTCTTATCCCTAGATGTTAAATTGAACACCTAACCCCCAAAGGCCTCCAACATATACACAGCACATCTCCTCTTCAACCCCTAACTTCAGCTGTTTGTCCTCATGGGGCATGGCAGGGACTGTGAGGTCCTTGAGCAAAGAGTCACTCTCCATCTCTTTTATAAGCCCCCTTTCATAAGTACTGAAAGGCCACAAAGAGGTCATCCTGGAGCCTTCTGCTCTCCAGGCTGAACAGCCCCAGTTCTCTCAGACTTTCTTCATAGGAGAGGTGCTCCAGCCCTGTGATCAACTTCGTGACCCTCCTCTGGACCCCTTCTCACAGATCCACATCCTTCTTGTGCTGGGGACCCCAGACCTGGACGCAGGACTCCAAGTGGGGCCTCAGAAGGGCAGAGCAGAGGGGGACAATCACCTGCCTCCACCTGCTGCCCACTCCTCTCTTGATGCAGCCTACGATACAGTTGGCCTTCTGGGCTACAAGTGCACATTGCCTGCTCATGTCAAGCTTTTCATCCAGCAGAAGCCCCAAGTCCTTCTCTGCAGGGCTGCTCTCAGTGAGTTCTTCTCCCAGCCTATCCATGTCTGGGATATCCCCGGTCCAGGTGCAGCACCTTGCACTTGGACTTGTTGAACCTCCTTAGGTTCACATGGGCCTAAATTTCAAAGTTCTCCAGTATCCTTTGGATGCCATCCCTTCCTCTGTTGCATCAACTACACCACTCACCTTGGTGTCATCTGCACGCTTGCTGAGGGTGCACTCGATCCCACTGTCTATGTCATTGATAAAGATATTAAACAGTACCGGTCCAAGGACAGACCCCTGAGGTACACCACTCATTACCAGCCTCCACTTGGACATAGAACCATTGACCACCACTCTCTGCGTGTGTCCTTCAAGCCAACTCCTTATCCACTGAATGGTCCACCCATCAAATGTGTATCTCTCCAGTTTGGAGACTAGGATATCATGTGGGACCATGTCAAAGGTCTTTCAGAAGTCCAAGTAGATGACATTGGTTGGTCTTCCGTTGTCGTCTGATGTGGTCACTCCAGTGTAGAAAACCACCAGATTGGTCAGGCACAATTTACCCTTTGGTGAAGGCATGCTGGCTGTCTTGGATCACCTCTTCGTCTTGCATGTGCCTTGACATTGATTCCAGGAGGATCTTTTCCATGACCTTGCCAGGCACAGAGATGAGGTTCACCATTCTGTAATTCCTTGCGTCCTGTCTCCTAAACTTTTTAGAAATGGGAGTGATGTTTTCCTTCTTCCAGTCACTAGAGACTTCACCCGACTGCCAGGACTGTCGTGGTTTAACCCGGCCAGCAGCTAAATACCACGCAGCCGTTCGCTCACCCTCCCCCTCCCTCTCTGGGACGGGGGAGAGAAATGGAAAGTGAAGCCCGTGAGTTGAGATAAAGACAGTTTAATAAGACAGGAAAATAATAATAACAAAAGTAATAATAACAATAATAATAATAATAATACAATGGTGATAATAGGAAAATAATAATAATATGTACAAAGAAGTGATGCACAATGCAATTGCTCACCACCCGCTGACCGATGCCCAGCCTAATCGAGCAGTCCCAGCCCCCTCCCCTCGGCTAGCCACCCCTATATATTGTTTAGCATGACGTCAGATGGTATGGAATACCCCTTTGGCCACTTTGGGTCAGCTGTTCTGGGTCTGTCCCCTCCCAGCTCTTACTGCACCCCCAGCCTGCCTGTTGGCAGGACAGAGCAAAAGGCTGAGATGTCCTTGGCTTGGTATAAGCACTGCTCTGCAACAATTAAAACATCGGGGTGTTATCAGCACTCTTCTCATCCTAAGCCAAAACACAGCATTCCACCAGCTACTAGGAAGAAAATTAATTCTGTTCTAACTGAAACCAGGACACAGGACTTTTCAGATATAATGGAGAGAGGCTTGGCAATCAGCCACAACAGCCAAGTCCTTCAGTACCCTGGGACGCATGTCATCATTCCCCATAGACTTGTACATGTTTAGTTTCGTCAGGTGATCTTGAATGTGCTCTTTGCATACAGTCGGTGGGACTTTGCTCCCCCAGCCTCCATCTACGGGTTCAGGGATTAAAGACTTGGGAAGACAGACTGGCAGTGAAGACCGAGGCAAAGAACTTGTTTAGTACCTCAGTCTTCTCCATGTAAGTTGTTAACAGTAGAACCGCTACTACTACAAACAATAATGTATATAATAATAAATAAATCCATAAAAATAATATGTTGTTAAAATTATCATTATTATCATTTTCCTTTTGTGTCCTATCAAACTGTCCTATTAAATCTCAACCCATGAGGTTGACCTTTTTTTTCCCCTCCTAATTCTCTACTCCATCCCACTATCTGTGGAGAAGGGGTGAACAGCACTTCACTTCTGAGATGCCTTCTGGGTTAAACCATGTCAGTCTTTTTGGTGCCTAGCATATGGCACACAGTTTGAGATGACAGAGCATATTAAAAGAAAATTGTTATCAGCATTACATCAATGTAAGAGTTGCTTGTCACAATGTTGATTTTTTTGCTCTTGGGTCTGTTTTGCTTGTTTTCAGAATAGTGTTGTATAGCACATTATTAAATGTATGTGTTCCCTGTCATGTTGTTTACCATTTCTGGGTGTGGGTTTAAGGTTATTCTTTTGCTGTATTGGATAACACTGACTTATAATAGGATAAAATTATTGGTCATGAGACTAATCTCATACTTGTACCGGGCATTGCCATCACCTCCATACCTTGGGAACCATATATCGGAAGCTATTCAGAATTACACTCTTGACCTTTCCTCCTCAGGGAGTCAATTGGGGTGGGCAGTGGTGGGAAGGGAACAACAATGGCCATCACTTCTTCACTCCCCCTTTCTCCATCACCTCCCCCTTCTCCTCCAGGCTAGTTACAATAGCTCTGCAAAGCTTTGAATATACTTGGGATGGTCAAACCAGCATGTTCATATTGTGATGTCAAGTGAATGTGTTTCAGCTTTTGTTTAAACAAGTGCTTAAGAATGTCATTAAGGGATCTGTCCCCAGGCAAGAGAGTTAGGAATAGCAGGAAGTGTGGGAGAATATGGGCAGACACCTAGAGCTGTGGTCACCTCCAGTGCTTTGGAACTTCACCCCTAAGCAAGCGCAGAATCCTAAAAAAACTGTTGAAATGCTTGAAAAAGGTGTGTCATCACCCTGGCATTTCCAAAGGGACACAAATCGCTGGAACATGCTTGGTCTTGGCCTATGTTTACCAAGTCTCAATCAACACCACTCCAAAACCTGTGAGAGATCCTGCAGCCACTCCAACGCCTGTGACTGGCCCTGCAGCCTCTCCAACACCTGTGATAGTCCCTGTGGCTACTCCAACTCCCGTGACAAGCCCTGCAGCCCCTCCAACACCTGCAAGGGGCCCTGCAGCTATTCCAACTCCTCTGAAAGGCCCTACATCCACAAAGACGAACCCTGCAGCCACTTCAACACCTATTACACACCCTGCAGACGCTCCAACTTACTGTCACAGCCCCTGCAGTCACTCCAATCCCTGTGAGATATCCTGCAGGCACTCCAACTCCTGTGATAGTCCATGAAGCCACTCCAACCCCTGTGACAGGCCCTGCAGCCACAACAACTCCTGACATGGGCCCCACAGTTACACCAGCCCTCGTGACAGCCCCTACAGAAACTTCAAAACCTGTGACAGTCCCTACAGACACTCCAACTCTAGTAACAGACCCAGCAGCTGCTCCAACCCTGTGACAGACCATGCACACGCTCCACCTCTTACAACAGGCCCTACTGGAGGATGAAGAAGAAGAGATTAACCACATGATTTCTATACCAGAGTGAGCTATGAGATATGTGAAAACATTTCAGCCATCAAGCTGTGTCATGGTTTAACCTGGTTGGCAGCTAAACACCACACAGCCATTCGTGCACCTTCTCCCCTCCCTCTTTGGGTGGGGAAGAAAATCAGGAAAATGAAGCCTGTGGGTTGAGATAGAATCAGTTTATTAGGACAGAATAATAATGATGATGATAATGATAATGATAATAATATTAATAATAATAATAATGTATATGAAACAAGTGATGCACAATGCAATTGCTCACCACCTGCTGACCAATGCCCAGCCTCTCCCTGAGCACCCGGTCCCCCCATCCCGGCTGTGCCATCCTAGAGTGCCAGGACACTCTAGGGGCTATTCTAATCCTCAGCAGGCTATTGGCAAGGCCTCTGGCCATTTCACCTTTTGGTCAACCGCCTTTTTTAATGTTTGGTCCATCCTTTCTATCTGTCCACTTGCCTGTGGTCTCTGTGTGGTATATAAAACCCATTTAGCTTCTAGTGCTTTGGCTGTCTCCTGGACTACTTCCAAGAAGTGTGGTCTGACTGTTGGTTTCCAATGGTACACAGAAGAAGTCTTCTGTATATCTGTAGAACCAATACTGAAGAAACTGAATCTTCATCAGATATAGTTGCCAGAAGAGTATCTGGATTAGGTAGAATTTTTGAGGGAAGCTATTCCTAGTGGGCATGGTGCACCGCAATAAAGTATAACTACTTGACAGCCCTATGGTTGTGGAGTCTTACCCACGCATCAAGAGGAGCTGAGAACAAGGGAGGGCCCTGAGCCAGCATCACCAAGCCAGGGGCATGAGTTGGCTGAAAATAAAAAAGGGGGAATTGTGGGGAAGGAGTTTGCAGGTGGCTTTGCGCTGTTTCACATGTCCCTGAACTAGAGGTTACGATGAAGTAAGCAGTAGAAACAAAAACTTGAGCAAGGTTGTTGTGCACTGTAATACACAATAAATGTTTGTTCATTGTCTTTTGTGTTATAAAAACAAGGAGTTCTGTTTGAGGAACGGGAGTTGTGAAAACTCCCTGCTGAAGTAAGGAGCTGTATAATGCTTGGCTAGACACTATGAAAATTCTTTTGCTTAATGTAACAAAATAGAGAACCCCCTCCCCTTCTCTCCTTCTGCATCTCAGTAGCCTCTTTTGTTAAAAAACCACTGCTGCAAAGTTCATGTAACCATCTCCTGATAAGTTGTTAAACTAGTGTATCAACATCCTGCCTTCCTGTCTCACGCTGGGCCAACATGACCAAATAAAAAAAATACGTTGAACCACAACGCCGAGGAAGACTACGGCCTTCATCTTCACGAGCACCAGAGGGACAGAGACGGCCCCCCAGCAACAGTGCGCGCAGTCGCAGAATATCCCAGGATGTGCTGCGTAATCCCGGAATTACCAAGATATAAAAAGGGACCCTGGCGGGGGTGAGGTGCGTGCCGTTGGCGGAGCCGAGACTCCCCGGACGCCCAGCGCTGTTTTGCTTGCTGTTGGCTTACTCAATAAATTCCTTTCTATTATTAATGCAATGCTCTCTGAAAATTAATTAAGGGGGCAACTTATAACATGCACTGGAAGGGAAGTAGTCACTGCACCAAGCCTGTCAGAGTTTAAGAAGCGTTTGGGCTGTGCAATTAGTTACACGGTCTGAATTTTTGGGTTGACCTGTGTGGTGCCAGGAGTTGGGCTCCATGATCCTTGTGCGTCTCTTCCAACTCGGGATATTCTGTGATTCTATGAAATAACTTGGCTGCAGTGTTAAAGATGAGCTTTGCTCAGTGGCCAATTCTGGCTGGCTTCAGGTGCGTTTCTGAGGGTCTCTAACCAATTGTATGACAGATGCAGACATGTGGACAGCGCGTGGGGCTACATGAAAACTATATGTAGTGGAGAAAAATGGCAATAAAGGCCTTCTGTTCAAGAGCCATCAGGAGTTCGTGTCTTTCATCCCTTCACTTATGGTTGATTTACAACATACATTTGTGTAGTGTTATCTCTCTAGATCTGTTAGTTCTACAGTAAACCCTTTACTATCTATCTCTTACTTCAGTTCACTGGCTGAACCCAGTTCTTGTGCATGCTCAGGCTATCTCCTTCTTTCTTATCTTACTGCCTCAGCTGAGGCATACAAACTGAGCTGAGTTGGTTACACATCCAAAGACTGATGCATAGCACAAATTCCTCATGTAATCTTCTTCTGACACATCCTCCAGGCCTGGGTTATCTTGCCCTCACTTTGAGATACGAGCCTGTACCTTCTTACAGATGAAGCTGGCTAAGTAATACAAAGTTTCTAAACTTCCTTCTCTCTAACTAAACATAGTAAGGTTTGACCTAGCTGTTAAAAAAAAACACTTCAAATCGGACTCTATTGTTGTGTCAAGGAAGAGACCATTTGTCCTTTCAGCTTGGTATCAATGGAGGTGATGTCAATGCTGAGTACGCATGCCAAATTAGTCTCATGACCAGTTATTTTATCATATCATAAACCAGTGTTACACACTTCAGCAAAATGATAACCTTAAACCAGCCCCCAGAAACAATAACTAGCACAAAAGGGAACACGTACAGTAAGTAAAGTGCTATATAACTCACTTGAGAAAACGAACACAGAAGACCTGAGATTAAAAAAATCAACATTGTGGTCAGCAACTACTAAGCTGATCTGAAGTCTACAACAGAAAATTAGCTGTATCCTAGCTGAAACCAAGACAACCTGGCTGGAAATGGCTGTGTGAACTACATGTATGCAAACAGGCAGGAGCTGGTGGATGCAGGAGTCAGGAAGCCACAGGTGACAGTGGCTGCACAGTGATCTTGAGCCTTTCCTGGCCATCATGTCTGCAATGTTGTTGCTCTTGATCTACCCCAGGAGTGCTGCCACACCTAGCGGGGCATGAGGTCACAGAAGGACCCTTTGTGACACAGGCCAGTGTCATCTGGCAATAGCCGGTGCTGGCACAAAGGCCCTGCCAGTGTCCGTCAGGACAGCGAGGGGATAGGACAGGAGCGAGTGGGACTGGCGAGGAGCCCCCGAGTGCAGCCCACGTCTTTCCCCACTGCCTGTGGCTGTCCCGAGCCTGTGCCCTCCTGACTCTCACCTCTCGTCACTCGCAATGGAGACGAGACCCCCAAGCCGCCCCAGGGTGGCCTGGGAAGAGAGTGAGAGCTCTGATGAGAGCAGCTCTGTATTGGAGCCCGTCGAGGTGTGCGAGGTGGAGCCGCTGCAGCCTGGTGAGTGAGGGTCTGCGCTGGGGTGGGCAGGGCTGGGGCCAGTCGCGCCCCCTGCTTGAAGCCAGTGCCCCCTTCCCTTGCTTCATCCTGAAGCCCCTCTACAGTAATCCTTGCTCTCCTTCTGTCTTAGATGCTAGCTGGCTACCTGTGTACGAAGAGGAAGAGGAAGCTGTGGACTTCATCGAGGCCTTCGTCAAAAACCCAGAAAAGGTAAGAGCAGCCCTTTCCATGGCGGCTGTGCCTGCATGTCCTGGCCGTGCCCCGGCTCTGCTGCCAGGCTGATGGAAGGCTGCTGGCTGGGCAGAGCTGCTGCCCTCCAGGCGTCCCACACAGCTCCGCACCCCACCGTGCTGCGGTCCTGCTGGCTGTGGCTCCCTCCTCACACTCCCTCTTGGTATCTCTGTGGCTGCCAGGATGATGTGCAGAAGATAAAGTTCCTGAGGAACATCGTCACTGTGTGCAGAACCGCTGAAGAGAATGGCTTGTTAGAGGGCCTGGACATCTTCTGCCGTAAACATAAGCTGACAGCAAACATCCAGGTGAGGGGACGTCTGGTGAGGCTCCCTGGGCTTTGGGCAGGGGTGTTTGGGAGCAAACATACATGGACACCCAGCTACCCCGAGTGGGAGCTCGGGTGCTGCTGGGACCTCAGCACTGCAAGGTGCAGGGGGGCACTCTTGGCTGGGGATACTGGGACTCTGCCAACCCTGCCAACAGTGCCGGCTCTGCTGGCACTGTGTGCCTGTGGCTGCCAGGTTCCATCTAATTTGTGCTCTCCAGGCGCTGTTGGAAGAGAAGCCTATTGATTACCCGTGCACAGACCTGTGGGAGGAAGCCTTACTTGCTACTTCTGCCTTGAGGTATGTGCCCAACCCTGTCCGTGACTTGGCTAGCACAACCCCAGGGCATGAGCCAGGTGACCCTGACCCTGGCAAGCACACATCCTCCATCCGGGCAGGCCTTTGTTTTTCCATGCTCGGGACTTGTCCAGAGGGAAGAGGGAGCCTTGCAGCTTCCTGACTCATCTCAGCCTTTGCCCCAAAGCAGGAGGTATCAGGACTGTCCTCTGGCCCTGGCCAGCCTTGCAGAAGAGGATGCATCCCCCAGCTGGGCTCCTCATCCCTCCCACAAAGTCCTGCCCATGGGAGGCTGTGGCATAATGACCACACAGACACCAAGGTTCTTTAAGGGATCAGTAACTTCTTCTTTATTGAGGGCATAACTTCCACTCCCTTATTGAGGACAGGCTCCCTTTTTATACCATTTGCTCTACAGAAGTATTTTTCTACTAATTATTCATTGATCAACAACTTTGCCCAGCAACAGCAAACACCGAGCAACTTCCAGGTCTTAATGGCTGGAGGACAGGCAGTCTGAGCCAGCAAGGCGTCTCCTGAATGACCCCTCTTTGTTCCTTCTGAACTCTTTACATTCCTCATAGCCTCATCGTTAAAAGTCCAATGTTATCACCAATCATGGGGCTTGTCAACCCCCATGGCCACGCTTCCACTGGAGGACTGTGTCCATCTCCCTTTGTCGTAGAGGCACCGTTCCCACTGACAATGTCTCTCTCTCTACAGCACAGTGGAGACTGTACTGGAGGGTGAAATGTTGTCTCTCGTAGCTGCATGCGTTAGCAGCGTCTTCTTTCTTCTGAGAACTGAGGATCTGGATGCTTGGTTCACCATGATGGTATGTGCTGCTGATCCACAAGAGCCCCCATTCCCCTGCACTGCATGGAGTTTCCTCCTGCTTAGAAACAACTGAAGATCCCTGATGAGGCAGGTCTCGGACTGCTTCCCTCCACCCCTTCCCTCTCACCCTTGCCACAACACTTTGTCCTTCTTACAGATCCTGCAAAAGATGGATGTCATGCTGACAACATTGCTGATCGGCCCTCCTGCCTCCAGACTCGGTGATAAGTTGCAGAGCATCTTGAAGGTCTGCAATTTGCACAGCATCAGCTTTACAGTGGATGTTCCTCACCCTAGAGTGAGGTGACATATAATAGTGAAGAGTGCCCCCTGTGCCATGCACACAGACCATAGTGCCTGCCAGGCCTGTGCCCAGCACACTCAGGGGAGCCAGGGTCTGTCCACCAAGCTCTTCTAGGGCCCCGGTGCCCCCTGGCTGCTGTCAACATCCCTTGCCCTCCACAGGTCCTTCCTGTGTCACAGTACAGCTTCCCCACAGCACTCCTGGGCCTCCTCTGCCCCCAGAGCTCTCCTTGCACCAAAGCAGTGGTGGATTTGAGAGAATTTGAGCCCTACCTTTGTGCACCACACTGGCAGCATCTGGAGCTGCCATTGCCCTGCTTTCCTGGTCCCCTGTGCTTTCCTTCCCAGTGTGAACGGGGCTTTGCTCCAGCTCTGAGGAATTCCATGATGGGCAGTGTGAGTCCAGGCAGTTCTGCTGGAGCAGTTGTCAGCTCCCAGAGCAGACCAGAAGCTTTTCTTCCCACAGGTGCTGCTGGAATTTACCACTTCTTCAAGCATAGCTGTGCAGGTAAACGCCATGGAGAGGATCTGGAATCTGTTTGCTTTCCTGAACAACTGTTGCAGTGAAGAGGTAAGGAGCCAGGCACCCACCAGCCAGGCCATCTCCCTTTCCCTTCTCACGGATTCCTGCGAGGCAAACCTGGGCCTAGCACAGGTGGGGGCCGTGAGCATGGCTCTGCCCTGAAGGGAGGGTCTTTGTTCCTCCTTTCCCCTGACTGAATGTGTCATGTCTTCCTTCCTTCTTTCCATAGCCATTTGGAAAATACCTCCAGCCTTCTCAGAGGACAGCCGTTGTCCTCAAGACTCTTGACATAATGAGTAGCTACAGCACCGAAGATGATGAGTATCATTGGGCTGAATTCATGATGGACGTAGCACTTGAAGACCCTGCCACCTGGCTGATGGAAGTAAGCAGCCTGTGGCTGGATTGCCCTGTCCTTGAGCCCTTTCATCCCTCACGTATCCTGCCTCGAATTCCCAGCTCTTGGGCAGCAGTTTCAGTGGCCCCCGGGGCAACTGGCTGCAGTCCAGTGGCAGCTACATTCTCTCCCACATCTCCTCCAGGTGCCAAAGCTTCTGAGGTTCATCCATGAAAGCCTGAGCGACTGCACAGATTCAGAACACCAGAAACTCTTCTCACTACTTTCCACAATGGCCAACCATTTTCCTAGGGAAGTGCTCATAAGCATCTTGACAGACCTTCCGACACTTGACAGGTACGAGCCCCAGAAGCCCTGGGGGCTTTTTCTATGTGGGGAGAAGGACCTGGAGAATCTCTGGCCCCTCCATCGCATGGTGCGCATCCTCCCAGTGGAGTGGGCCCCTCCATCGCAAGGTTCTCGCCAGCCCTGTTGGAGCAGCCAGGGTCTCAGCATCCAGACTGGACCAAGGCAGCCCAGAGACCCCATCACGATCCCTCCTGCCCCACAGGGAGCACCACCTCAGGCCCCTCCTGCTTGCCCAGCCTGATCCCCCAGGGCTCCCTAAGCACGGGGTGGCGAGGTCCAGGGCTGCAGGACAGCCCGGGGCCTGCGGGGTTGGTCTGGGTCATGGCGCTGTTACCAGGGCAGCCCTGCCAACAGTGTGTTCTGGGCTTGCAGCACTACGCTGGACATCTGGAAGGTGATACTTTCCCTTCCAATTACTTCAGAGAAGATCTTTCAGGAGCTACAGTATGTTCTCTGGGACAATGAAGTGTGCAGCTTCTTTGCAGTCAACGCCATGGACTTAAGCACCGTTCGCTTGGCTGTGAGTAACCAGACAACACACCTTGTTCCCCTTTGGGGCTATGTGTGCTCCTCCAGGAAAACAGGCATGGTCCTCTCCCCATCCCATCTTCTCCAGCCTGTCACCTCTTCCAGGACACAAGGACACAGCCCCTTAGGGCCAGCACCAGCCCCCCTCCACCAGCCATGCGGGGTCCGTGTGCTCAGACATGAAGCCTGCCCCTTTCCTGGCAGTGCTGTCTTTCCCCCGGCTCCTGGCAATGACTGGGGCAGAGTCAGGACAATGTCTGGGGCTGGGGCAGAGCCATGGCCTCTGCACGGGCTGAGCAAGCTGTGAGGCCAGGGACTAGTAGCACCTGTAGCCACCTGCTTCCAGTGCCTGCTTTGTGCCACATGGTGCTGGTCAGTCGCTCCTCAGAGGTGTGAGACCAAGAGGCTGCGGATGGCCAGAGGGAAGGAGGAGCAGGCAAAGAAAGGATGCTCTGTGTTGCCAGGTGCAGGGCACACAGGAGCCACACACTCCTCCGCAGGCATGGCTGCTCCAGGACGGGCTGTGTGTCCCTCATGTCCTGCCCTGAGCTACCAGGGGAGCCAGGAGCTGCAGGGCGCAGCCCGTAGGCTCTGTCCATTTCTCATGGCTGTGTTCGTTTCAGATGATGTACCTCACGAATCAGATAATGTTGGATTTCTGTGACCCAGACAAGTTTCGGGTGTGTCTGAGGCTTCAAAGCCTGCCAATGCTCTGGATGGTGCTCAGAGCCCTCGACACGATGTCAGAGAGACCTGAGATGGTGAGTGAGACATTGCCAAGTGAAGACCTTTTGACAACCTGGTGCTGGGGCAGGAGGCAACGCCGTGGCTTGGCCTAGGCTGGGAGGCAGGAGGTGGGGTGGGTTGTGGTGTGGTGGGTTGTGGTGGGGCCTGGTGGCTGCCTGTGGAGCTTTCCAGAAGCTTTCCCGATGGGTTCCCTGGAAGCAGGTGGCAAAGAGGGTGACTCAGCAGGGGATACAGGATCTCTGCTCTCTTGAAGTCCCTTCCCTGTGCCCTTCTGTCCCCACAACACAGTCTGTGCTACCAGGACACAGGGCAGGAGTCTGGTGCTCCGTAATCAGATTATTTTGGCCAGGATGGCCCTTCCCCTCTTGACTAAAAGCAAATGGTGTCGTTCTGTACAGAGAGGAAAATTGTTGGTCCTGCTGCCGGACATGATGAATACACTGCAGTATGACAACACGTGCATCACCATGAAGGCCCTGACTATCTTCAAAAATGTGATTCATCATCTGGAGAAGAAGGAGGCCAGCCGCATCGCTCTGGCACTGGCTGGGAGACTCCTGCCTCTGTTTAACAATGTAAGACTGCTGTTGGTGACTGAGCCCCACAGACGGGCACCCTGCAATGGCACTGCCCTTCGGCCCAGGCCTGTGGGCAGCACTCGGGCAAGGCCTTCTCCTCTCTCTGATCCTCTGGGTTATGGTGGGCTGTCTTCTGGGCTCTGCAGTGCAGCAGGGCTTCTCCCTGTCGAGTTGAGAGCTCTGGGCAGCCAAGAGCTTCTGTTCTGGGGGCAGGAAGATGAAGGCTGAGCAGTCTTAGAATGCCCCAGAGGCATTATCAAAGTCCAGCTATGTCTCCTCCTCAGCCCATTCCCAGTAGAGCTTTGCTTTGACATGGCTGGTGCAGCTACTAGTAAAAGTGGGCCAGCTGGGACTGCACTCTGAGACACACACGGCCTGTGCAGGAAACCTGTTGCTTTGCCTTGTGCGGGCCTCCAGCTCCTTTGTTCCGAACACGAGGCTTCACCCTTCACATCAGCCTCCCTATGGCCTTTGCTCCCCATGGACAGGGGGAGGCTGGCAGTTGGAGAAGTCCTCCTTTTGTCCTCCCTAACAGGTGTCCAGTGAGGTGCGAGAATGCTCCGTGCTCCTCTTCAAAGACTTGATGGAGTCTGTGCTGTGGTGGAAAAAAGGAGAAATGAAGAAGACCGTGCACAGGGCCATTATTCCACTGCTTTTCCGGATGAGTGACGAGACTGAGAGTGTGGCCAAGGTACAGATTTTAGACCTGGCCATTGACGTGGGCACTGGGTGTGCTGACACCAGAAGGGTATTCTGGGCATGGGGGGGGCCAGGGTAGCAGGCAATCAGACACTTTAGGTATGTGTGTGCGGTGCCATCTCCCTGCCTCTGCTTCTCCACAGGTCTCTGCAGAAGCCCTACTTGCTTGTGCAAAGTTCCTGAAGTGGAAAGAGCTTGAGCAGCTGGCTCAGAACAAAGACGTCATTAAGATTTGGGAGTACTTGGTAAGGAGAACCACACAGCCCCAGGCCCCATATGGACAAGCCTGTCTGACATGCCCAGGCTGCTCCAGCCCAGAGTCCCCCGCCTGCTGCTGCATTGTGGCTCCGTTCCCTCCAGCACAGAGCCCCAAGGGCTCTTCTGCAGGCCCCTCTGCCTTCCCCACCCCCAGGATGCGGGAGGAGACCCTAGCCCATCTGGGCCTTGGCAGCGGGACAGAAGGGTCTCCTAACTCTTTCCAAACCTCAGCCCCACAGAGCTCCTGGCTGGGAGCTCCGGATGGCCTGGGGGAAAGGGGAAGGGGGGTGCTGGCAGGAGGGAGTCGTCCAGCTGGCTGGGGAGGGTCTGTGAGCTCTGTGCCCTTGTGCTTTCCCCAGCTCAGGCAGAAGAGGAGCAGGGTGGAAGGATACCTGCAGCAGAGCCTGCCATACCTGGAGGATGCTCAGGACAACTTGCGAAAGAAGGCTGTCAAATTCATCGGTAAGCCAAGGCCCTGCTTCCCTGTCTGGGCCCTGCCCTGGCAGCAAGGCCCAGCCCTGTGGGCCCTGAAGCCCCTGATTGTACCCCAGGAGCCCTGTGCCTCCCTCAGCCCCCTGCCCATGCACGTGGGCCTGGTGTGTGCCTTGCTCAAGCTCCCCCTTAGGCTCCGTCCTTGGTGGGAAGCTGGAGGGGACACAGGCAGGCTGGCTGGACATGGGGCTGTGCTGGGAAGCAGGCTCTGACAATAGCACTGTGCCTAGGGATTGCTGTCTACTGTGCTGGCATCCGGAGTGAGGAGAAGCTGAATGAGCTCATCCAAGGTGAGTGCGGTCGGTGCTGGGGGTGCTGCGCCCAGTGGACAGGGGTTAGAGCCTGCACAGTGTGCAGCCATGCCTTCCCATGCTCCAGGGAAATGGGGGAGACATGTGGGAAGCTCCTGAGCAGCAGTTTCCAGCTGATCCCTTTGTCCCACTTGCTTCCCCTGGCCAGGGAAGGAGACAGGTGGGGCTGGCATGGCCTGGAGGCATGCCAGGAGGTCTCTGAAGGTCCGTGGTGTTATAAGGTGCCCCCTTAATTTTTCAGAGAGCATTGTATTAACCATAGAAAGGAATTTATTGAGTAAGCCAACAGCAAGCAGAACAGCGCTGGGCGGCCGGGGAGTCTCGGCTCCGCCAACGGCATGCACCTCACCCCCGCCAGGGTCCCTTTTTATATCTTGGTAATTCCGGGATTACGCAGCACATCCTGGGATATTCTGCGACTGCGCGCACTGTTGCTGGGGGGCCGTCTCTGTCCCTCTGGTGCTCGTGAAGATGAAGGCCGTAGTCTTCCTCGACGTTGTGGTTCAACATATTTTTTTTATTTGGTCATGTTGGCCCAGCGTGAGACAGGAAGGCAGGATGTTGATACACTAGTTTAACAACTTATCAGGAGGTGGTTACATGAGCTTTGCAGCAGTGTCTTTGAACAAAAGAGACAACTGAGATGCAGAAGGAGAGAAGGGGAGGGGGTTCTCTTTTTTGTTACATTAAGCAAAAGAATTTTCATAGTGTCTAGCCAAGCATTATACAGCTCCTTACTTCAGCAGGGAGCTTTCACAACTCCCGCTCCTCAAACAGAACTCCTTGTTTTTATAATACAGAAGACAATGAACAAACATTTATTGTGTATTACAGGTGGGTTTCATCTCTGCTCTATTTCTTTCTGTTGCAGCCCTCCAAGTTGTCCTGAAGGATGTCAATACATCAGTGTGTCTTCTGGCAGCTCAGATCATCCTAAAAATAAGAAGTCAAATGAAGACGCCAATACCTCTATGGGTTCGGCTTGCAGAATGTTGCTGCTGGCCCTGCATAGCCAGGGCAAATGACTCTTTTTAATTAAAGCTGGAATAGCAAATCCAGCTATTAAGATATAACATGCTACAAAGAGCATGTTAAAAGACGTTATAAACATTAGATCAGTTTAATAGTTGATGATCACTTTTGTTTGTTTGTGTTTGTTTTTGTTTTGTTGTTGTGTTGTTTTGTTTTGATGTTGGGTTTGCTGTGTTTGTTTTCAGAATTGTGTTGTATGGCACATTACTTGTATGTGTTCCCTGTTGTGCTGTCTGTCATTTCTGGGGGGTGGTTTAGTGTTATCATATTGCTCTGCTGTGTAACTCTGCCTTCTGATATGATAAAATTACTGGTTGTGAGACTAGTGGGGCCATAACCTCTGTGCTTCTGGAACCATCTCTTGGAAACTATTAATAATGTTGTGGTTTAAGCTAGCTGGCAGCTAAGCACCACACAGCCGTTCACTCACCTTCCCCCCCTCCCTCTCTGGGGTAGGAGAGAGAATCAGAAAAACAATGAAAACCTGTGGGTTGAGATAGAGACAGTTTATTAGGACAGTAAAGAAAGGAAACCAATAATAATGATAATAGTACTACTAATAAGAGTTGGACTTGATGATCCTTAAGGGTCCCTTCCAACTCAGGATATTCTATGATTCTATGATTCTAATAATGCGTACAAACAAGTGATGCACAATGCAATCACTCGCCACCCGCTGACTGGTGCCCAGCCTATCCCTGAGCACCCAGTCCCCCCAACCCAGCCAGCCCCCCCATATAACTGTTCACACCAGCTACAAGGAGGAAAATTAACTCAATTCTAGCTGAAACCAGGACACTATCCTAGTAGATCACGTTTAGTATTCATTTGTGCACGTCATCTTCTCCATTCCAAGACTCGACTTGTGTGTAGCACATGTGCATATCTGCATGCCAAAGATTCTCCCCACTGAGGTTTTCTTTGGACTCGCGTTTGGAGAAATGTCACTGCTGTGGGTTTTGTGTTGCTGCTGGGGAAAAGCACAGCTTTGTGCATCCAGTTGCATTAGGATATTGTCTCAGAATCCTGATGGTGCACTGGGCTCCTGACTTGTCAGATGCTGGGCCTAGCCAGGCAAGAATGCAGAGGAGACAATATCATGCATTGTTTGTCTAACCTCACTGACCTTCATTTAATTTTCAATCCCTCGGTGCTACCATCCTTTGCCACCCCTTTGTGCCCCATTCTTTATCTCACCAAATGGTTGACACAGGCAAAGGAGGGGATTAGTTGAGGCAACCAAGTGGTGAGACCGAGAGCAGTGTCTCTCCAGGGAACTAGACCACTTGTACGACTATGCATCACTAGGAGGGTTGCTGTTCACCACGTGAGCTAAAGTGCAGGCACACTGATTCTGACATAAGCTTGCATTATCCCACCTCTGCGTATCCTCCACTCCATTCTCGCTTGTTGGTAAAGTGAGATTTAGTCCATCTCATTTATTTGCTGATAGAAGGTGAGGTCCTCTATGCAGAAGTATTATGTTCTCCCTTAATCCCACTTTAAATCCAGGTTGGGAAGAAAAATGTTAAAGGTGTTGACTTACAACAGTGTCTGATTGTGAAAATTAGCTTGTTAGGATGACACATGACATGATAAAGATAGGCTACATACAATCTTTTAAACTAACCCTAGTCTAGTAGGAATGCATTTGATATTACCTTGTGAGGATAATGGTGAAATAAAGCACACATTAGAAAAAAGATCTTTATCTGATACAGAACAGGAGATGTCCATTTATTTTCACTTTTCCAGTTGTTCATCTGTCTTTGTTGGTTTGGATGGGTTTATTTGGTTGTTTGCTTGGTGTCATTTTGCCTCAAGCAAAGATCCTTTACAGTTGTCACTACTGAGTGGGTCGTGCCACTTCTAAAAGGAAATCAGTTGTGTCTTCCCCAGTCTTAATAGGAACCAGGGTTTAGAGACTGGAATTTCATTCCCTGGTCTCCAGCATTCTGAGTCTAAATCTTCCAGGGTTCACCACAGAATGTTTAGGTTGAGTATAAGGAAAAAAATTCTTCACTGAAAGGTTTGTGAGGCATTGGAACAGACTGCCCCGGGAAGGAGTTAGTAGTCACCATCCCTGAAGGTATTAAAAAATGAGTGGATTTGGTGCTAGGGACATGGTTTAGTGGTGGACTTGACAATGCTATGTTAATGGTTAGACTTGATGATCTTAGAGGTCTTTTCAAACTTAAACGATTCAATGATGTAATCACAGAATGGTTGAGGTTGGAAGAGACCTCTGAAGATCATCTAGTCCAACCTCCCTGCCAAGCAGGATCACCTAGAGCATTGTGCAGGATTGCATCCAGGTGGGTTTTGAATGTCTCCAGAGAAGGAGACCCCACAACCTCTCTGGGCAACCTGTTCCAGTGCTCTGTGGTCCTCAAAGTTGTGGTGGTTTTACCTTGGTAGACAGATGAACTCCACCACAACCACGCCGTCATAATTTCCCCTCCTTAGAAGAGAAGGGGAAGAAGAAAAGAAAAGAAATAACTCATGGGTTGAGATAGATAAGGATAATGTAATTAAAAGAAAAGATAACTATTAGGGAAAAAAATATATTATTAATTAAATAATTTAACAAAAGGGAAAAAAAGGAAAAGGGAAAAGAAAAAACAAAAACAACAACAAAAAAGCAAAGGCTAACTTCCCACAAACATGTGATACTTGACCACATCCTTGATGAGAACAGATGTTTTCACAACTAGAGCCCACTCCTCCGCTCTTCTTCCATTTTCCACCTTTTATTGCTGAGTGTGACATCACAGGGCATGGAATATCCTCTTGGTTGGTTTAGGTCAGCTGCCTTGGTAATGTTCCTTCCTCACCTCTTGCCCATCCCCATCCTGCTGGCTCTTGGGGGATTAGAGGGAGTCCTGATGCAGTGCCAGTACTGCTCAGCAGCAGACATAGCAGTGGTGTGATACCAATGCTCTTCTACTTACACATGCAGAGCACAGCACTCTATGGGCTGCTGCAGGGAAAGTTAACATCCCAGCCAGACCCGGTACAGCTGCCCAGGGGTACTATGGAGTCTCCTTCTCTGGAGACATTCAAAACCCTCCTGGACGCGTTCCTATGTAACATGATCTGGGTGTTCCTGCTCTGACAGGGGATTGGACTACCTGATCTTTCAAGGTGCCTTCCAATCCCTACAATTCTGTGATTATGTGATTCTGTGTAATACCATCATGATTACACTGGCTATAGCCACAACTACACATTAAGACTTCTTAACAATGCACAGTCAATACTTTAACACCATATATACATGTACATAACAAACAATTAAGCTGAATATCACTAACAATATCAATCCTATGGCTAGGATCTTGTCAATTCTTTAACATAATACTTACATATCAACAGTGATTGGTGCCTTTATCACAAACAGATGGCCCAGCTTCACCTCTATAAAAACCTCCTGTGTCCTGGGCCACAAAGTTTGAGAAATCAAGTTGTGTTTTTGCAGCAGAACATGTTTTTGAAGTAGAATGTGCTTTTGCAGTAGAACTTGTTTTTGAAATAGAATGTGTTTTTGTAGTAGGAAACTAACCTTGTGTATTCAAAGGTAGTTGTGTAGTCAAAACAAAGGGAAATGCTAAGTAGGTACGTGGACAGTAGGAGGCTTCACTGTTCCAAAATGAGGAGGAAGACTGAGAAAAACAGTGTGAGAACAGTAAAAACAAAAATCACAGGCTCTCTAATCATGAGAAAAGAGGGGAAAATGAGAAATTAGAGGATTGATCAAATAAAACTGTACATACATGGTATAGAAAGGCTGTGTGGAGCACTGGTGAGACGGGAGAGCAGCAGGCGCAGGCACTATTATAGAAATAGACCCAGTAATTCCATGCACTGACCAAGGCAAGACAAGCTTTACTGTATTGCCTTGGGGGGGGGGGGGGGGAGGGAAAAGTCTGGGTGGCTCTTTTGTGGAATGTGAATGAAATGCACTTTTAGTGCGAAGCGAGTGTGGAGTCCTGATCCGCGGTTCCATAGTCCTGTGAGTGGCACGGCCATAGACAGACAAAGGAAAAGACAGAAGGACGAAAGAGAGTCTCAGGGAATTAAGAGCCTTTAGTTGTATGTTATCCTGGGCATGGTAAAGTGTTCAGCAGTATACCTCTCCCCTTATCCTAGGTACAGGCGTGTGGTAACCCCGTAAACAGTCAAGTCCACGGCACCATGTCAGGAAGAGATAGGGAATAAGGGCTCCAAGGAAGAGCAGAATGGGGATGGAGACTCTGGAACTGTGTCTAAAGATGGTCCTTTGTGAAAAATGATAAGGAATTGGAAAAACAACCCAAAAAACAGGGAAAAGGAAAAAAAAAATGGTTAGATATTATGTAAGTGCCTGGCCTAAAAAGCCAATAAAAGGAACTTCAGTATTTTGGCCAAAATATGGGTCTGATGAAGACTGTATTTATCAGACTCATATTTGTATGCAAATGATAAGGTTCCTTTTTTTGGAGGAGGAATCAAGTTATGCTGCTTGCTGGGTCCAGGAGGTGAATCAGCTTTTACTGAAAAAGGGTCAGGATCAGGGGAAAGAGGAGTTAGAAGAAAGGACTGGTCAGTGAGAACCCTTGGATAATTTACTCCCTCCCTATAATCCTAATATTGTACTGACAGCAGCAGCAGCTGCCCCAGAAGGGGGAGGGGGGGAGGGGGTGGGACGGGACAATCTTGGAGGTCTCTTCCAACCTAGATTATTCTGTGATTCTATGATTCTGTCACTAAAAAGAAAGTGCACTCTAAGCTCCGATGAGAATTAGAACAATGTAAAAATGACATTGAAAATTTTCCATTTCCTGATACTAATAGTGCTGGCACTTCTATGTATCCTCTTATGGAGGTCCTGATTGGACCAGGGCAAATAGGTTATGTGAACTCTGCTGTCATCAGCAGAGAGGTTAAGAGTTTTAAGAAGGAAATTAAACCTTTAATTGAGGATCCCATTGGACTAGCAGAACAGTTAGATCAGTTTCTACAGCCTAATTGATATTCATGGGCGGAGATTATGTCAATCCTGAGTGTGGTATTTACTGGAGAAGAGCAGGGACTGATTAGGAGGGCAGCTATGCGAGAATGAGAAAGAGCTACCTCCCCCATCCCCGGACCAGAAGTGATTCCAGGAGAGCAGAAATACCCACTTGATGACCCCAATTAGAATAGTAACAACCTGTAGCACAAAGCTCCTATGAGACTTAAGGGGCATAATAATAATGGGGATTAGGGAAGCTGTACCAAAGTCCCAGAATTTTACTAAAGCATTTGAAATGCAACAACAAAAGGATGAATCCCCTAATAACTTTCTGCAAAGACTGAGGAATAGAATGAGGAAATACTCAGGGATGAATTCGGAGGACCCTTTAGCCCAAGGGCTTTTGAAAGTACATTTTGTGACTAAAACCTGGCTGGACATACAAAAAAAGCTCCAGAAGATAGAAGGATGGAGTGAAAAGCCACTAGAGACCCTCCTGCAGGAGGCCCAAAAGGCGGATGTCAGGAGGGGAGAGGAGAAGGAAAGACAGAGCAAAACTAAGGATATCCACGCTGAAACAGGTAATGAAGCAGAGGATTGGAGACAAAGGGAGAACGTCTCAGGAGGAGAAGTCGGACCCAGAGCAGAAGGGAGAGGAAGAGAGATGACAGAATGACTGTAGTGGGTTTATATGGCAAGGTTTTGGTAGCAGGGGGCCATAGGGGTGGCTTCTGCAAGAAGAATACAGAAGCTGCCCCATGTTAGATAACAGCCCTGCCACTTGCCAGAACTGAGCCAATAAGCAATGTTGTTTGTGCCTCTGTAAGAGCATATTTAAGACAGGTTAAATAAGCCCACCTGAGTAAAAACAGCACAATGACAAGCAGAGAAAGCTACCTGTGTTGCAGCCTAAATCATGACAGGGACAAAGAAGATGCTTCAAGTGTGGTCAGGCTGGTCACTTGAAGTGGGAGTGTCCAGAACAGAAAATGAAGAGGTTGCTTGCTGTTACAAATTCAGAATAGAGGAGTCAGGGGTTCTCGGAAAGCTGGTCCCACCTAGAGCCCTTGATGACCTCATGAAGAAGTTCTGGGGCAGTTAGATCATCACTGAGCCATCAAGTATAAGGGCTTAAATTACCTAATAAATTAACTGATAAAACCCTAAGGGCAACGGGAATAGAAGGGATGGGGATAACAGCGCCACTTTTGGGGGATACCAAACTGAGCCTGTGGGATAAAACAATCACTGGGCAATTACTGTATGTACCTGAGGCAGGGACTAATTTGCTGGGGAAGGATTTGATGATGAAACTGGGTATACAGATAGTAAATTGTAAGACAGGAATTACGGTATCAATGAAGTTATTGACAGAAGATGATGAGAAAGAAATAGACCCCATAGTGTGGGTCAAGGAGGGAAACAGGAGGAATTAATATTACTCCCCTAAAGATGGCTATGCAGGAAGGATATGAGGCAATAAAGCAGAAGCTTTATTTCAACTATTTCAAGCCCTATTTCAACTGAGAGATGAAATGGTCTTAAATCAGTAATAAGAGAATGGATTGAAGATGGTTTATTGGAATCATGCATGTCTCTATCACTCCTATTCTGCCAGTAAGAAAGGCTGACAGTTCTTACCGACTGGTACAGAATCTAAGAAAAATTAATGAAATAGTGTAGAAGCGCCACCCTGTGGTTCCAAATCCATATACTCCAAGAGCAAGATCCCACATGAGCATAAGTGGATTCAGTGCAATTGATTTTAAAAATGCCTTTTGGGCCTGTCCTCTGTACCCTGCGAGCAGAACCATATCTGCCTTTGAATGGGAAGACCCTGAAACAAGTCAGAAATAACAGTATAGATGGATGGTTTTACCTCAGGGGTTCACAGAATCACCAGATTTATTCCGGCAAGTCTTAGAGCAGATTTTGGAGCAATTCCAATATCCACAGGGGGTATTACTGTTGCAATATGTGAATGATCTTTTGTTATCAGGACAAGATAACACAGTGGTGAAAGAAGCCACTAACAAGTTACTAAACTTTCTGGGAAAACAGTGCTTGAGAGAATCAAAAAACAAATTGCAATATGTGGAAAGAGAAGTTAAGATTTTAGGGCATCTAGTGTCTGAGGGAAAATGGAGAATAAATCCAGAGAGGATTGAAAGAATTGTTGAGCTACCCCTAGCCAAAACTAAGAAAGACCCAAGGAAGTTCCAGGGGTTAATAGGATATTGTCAATTATGGATAGAAGCATATGCTCAGAAGTCAAAAGGGTCGTATCTTAAATTATTAGAGGAGGAGCCTAATAAACTTGAATGGACAAAAGAAGAAAAAGAGTTCGAAAATTTGAAGCGGAGCCTAATCACAGCGCCTGTTTTAGCTCTACCCGCATTAAATAAGCCTTTTTATTTTTTTGCTACTGTGGATCATTAGGAGTATTGACCCAGGAGAGGGGGGGTAAGCAGCAACCAGTGGCTTATTTGTCTAAATCGCTAGACCCAGTTTATAGTGGATGGCCTGAATGTGTTCAAGCTGTAGCTGCAACTGTGATTCTGGTTGAAGAGAGCAGGAAATTAACTTTTGGGGGTCATCTGGTAGTTACCACTCCACACGCCGGGTTAAGACGATCTTGACTCAGAAAGCTGGGTGCTGGCTGACTGATTCTAGAATTTTGAAATATGAAGCAATACTGATTGAAAAGGATGATCTAGTGTTAGCCACAAAAGCATGCTTGAATCCAGCTACTTTCCTATGGAGAGGAGAAAGTGCCGGAGAGGGTATAGAACATAACTGCCTGGATTTAATTTATTATCAGACTAAAATGAGACCTGATTTACAAGATGTTCTCCTTGAGGAAGGAGATATTCTGTTTTTTGATGAATCTTCAAAGGTGGTACAGGGAAAGAGATATTATGGATGTGCTATAATTGATGGATTAAGTGGAGAAGTTGTCCTGGTTTCAGTTAGCACAGAATTAATTTTTTGAGGGAGAAGGCAGAGTGACCCAGGAGGATACAGGGGTGGTGAAGGAGAAAGGGAGAGTAAGCAAGTAAGGAAAAATATCCTCCCCTTTCCCCTCCACAGATTGACTCTCTAATGGAGAAAAACAATAGGTATAATTGCTAATAGTTCCCAAGATGCTGTTTCCAAAGTACAGAGTCCACGATGTTACTGAGTATAAATACCAAGTTAGAGTCATGACCAGATATCTTATCGTCTCATAAGCCATTGCTATAACACTTAGTACCATAATGGTCTGAAACCAGGGCCCGGAGAGGAGAAACAACACTACAGAGAGCAAATACGGAAAATAATGTACTATAATACTCAATTTGGAAAACAGGCGCAGCAGAGTTGTGATTAAAGCAATCAGCATCATGACAAGTGACTATTAAGCAGGTCTAATCCTTACACCAATTTTAGTTTAACACACTCTGATCAGATCTGCCGTTATCTCAACCTTTCGGGCCCCACGTTGGGCGCCAAAAAGACTGTCGTGGTTTAACCCGACCGGCAGCTAAACACCACGCAGCCGTTCGCTCACCCTCCCCCCTCCCTCTCTGGGACGGGGGAGAGAAATGGAAAGTGAAGCCCGTGAGTTGAGATAAAGACAGTTTAATAAGACAGGAAAAAAAAAAATAACAAAAATAATAATAACAATAATAATAATGATGATACAATGGTGATAATACGAAAGTAATAATAGTATGTACAAACAAGTGATGCACAATGCAATTGCTCACCACCCGCTGACCGATGCCCAGCCTAACCCCGAGCAGTCCGGCCCCCTCCCCCCGGCTAGCCACCCCTATATATTGTTTAGCATGACGTCAGATGGTATGGAATACCCCTTTGGCTAGTTTGGGTCACCTGTCCTGGGTCTGTCCCCTCCCAGCTCTTACTGCACCCCCCAGCCTGCCCGTTGGCAGGACAGAGCAAAGGCTGAGATGTCCTTGGCTTAGTATAAGCACTGCTCTGCAACAATTAAAGCATCGGGGTGTTATCAGCACTCTTCTCATTCTAAGCCAAAACACAGCATTCCACCAGCTACTAGGAAGAAAATTAATTCTGTGCTAACTGAAACCAGGACAGAAGTAAAACAGATGGGCCGATTACCCAATAACTGGTCAGCCCAAACTTGTGAATTGTATGCTTTGAATCAGGCATTCACACTTCTTAAAAGGAAAAAGGGAATAATCTATCCTGATTCAAATTATACTTATGGGGTGGTTCATATATTTGGTAAAATGGGAGGAACGTGGGTTGATCAATAGTAAGGGGAAGAAACTGGTCCATGGAGAGCTTGTAAAGCAAGTCCCAGACAATTTATTATTACCTACTGAAATTGCAAGAGTGCACAAAAAAGGGCACCAGAAAAAAAAAAAAAAGAAAAAAAAAAAAAAAAGGAATCCAGTCACTGCCCAAGGTACAAAAGATACAAAAATATGTATCTGTGGGAATATTTACTCTGGCCACACAAGTATGCAGGAGTTGTGCAGTATGTCAGAAGGTAAATAGGAAAATCATCTGCAGTCAGTCTAAAGGGGGAGAGAACCAGTAATTCAACCCTTCCAGAGTATACAGGTGGATTTTACAGAACTCCCTAAAATAGGAAGATTTAAATACTTACTAGTTTTAGTGGAAGCTTTCCCTTCAGTATCTGCTACTGTGAACACAGTAACTAAAGTAATGCTCAAACAAATAATTCCCAGGTATGGAACTGTTGAAAATGTTGACTCTGATCAAGGAAGTCACTTCACATCACAGGTATTACAAGGGCTAATGCAGACTCTGGAGATTAACTGGGAATTTCACACTCCTTTGCATCCTTCATCTTCTGGAAGAGTGGAGCGAATGAATCAGATAATAATAAACAAAGAAAGAAAGAAACAAACAAAAACAATTAACTAAATTAGTTCTGGAAACTCGACTTCCCTGGACAAAATGTTTACCTTTGGTGCTTCTACGAATTCAAACAGCACCAAGCAAAGATGTGAGAGTTCCACCATATGAAATATTATTTGGATTGCCATTGCTGGGCAGAGGGGAATTACCTCCAAGCTGCACTTTGTGGCAGCTTATTACTTATTAGCCACAACTGACCTCATCACAGCCTTCCCACACTTCTCCTCCTAATGGCCTATTAACTGGTCAAATACATGTCACCTCACATTCATCTTTGAAGGACAAGTGAGTGTTCAGCGGCTTCTAGTGGACTTTACTCTGAGTGAAGAAAGCATACCTGAGAACACTATCTCTCTGAGTAATGGTAGGGAAATACTTGTCAACTGTCCCAGTACAATTGGGAAGGGTTCTAGAAATACGATACGACCAGTTGCCCAGCAACTATATATATAGAAATGCCTCTATATCAATGAACACAGCATGGGAAACAAGCAAGAGGAATTGGAAACCATGGTTCAGTTAGACAAATATGACCTGATTGCTGTCATTGAAATATGGTGGGATGGATCACATTATTGGAACACTGGGACAGAGGGCTGCAAACTCTTCAGAAGGGATAGACAGAGAAGGAAGGGAGGTAGCATCACCCTCTACATTAGAGAAAGAATCGATCGTGAAGAGTTGCCACTGAGAAACAGCCATGCACAAGTTGAGAGTTTGTGGGTGAGAGTTACAGACCGCACCAAGAAGTGACAGCTTGTGGCTGGGGTCTACTACAGGCTGCCTGATCAAGGGGAGCCAGTGGATGAGGCATTCTTGCTTCAACTACAAGAAGCGTCACACTCGCACCCTCCCATCCTGATGGGGGGCTTCAACCACCTGGATGTCTGCTGGGAAAACTCCACAGCAGGCTGTGAGCAGTCCAGAAGATTCCTGGAGCGCATTGAGGATAACTTCCTGGTCCTGGTACTAGACAACCCACCCAGAGGAGAAGTGTTATTGACCTGGTGCTCAACAACACAGAAAAAAGGGAAACATCACTCCCATTTTTAAAAAGGGTAGAAAGGAGGACCCGGGGAACTACAGGCCACTGAACCTCACCTCTGTGCCTGGAAAGCTCACGGAAAAGATCCTCCTGGAAAAGCTTGAGAAGTGGGCCCACGTGAAACTCAGGAGTTCAGCTGAATCACCGCCCTGAGCCAGGGAAACCAGCAGCCCTTCTCCCACCTTGTCTGTGTGCCCCCTGAGTGTGCCCACAGAGCAGGCTCTGTGCTAACACAGTGGTGAGCTTTGTTCATTTGACTGCTGCTCACAGAGCATTAGACGGAAATTTGAGTAGGTGGCTGATGAACCTCAGCATAAACCTGCACTCATCTCTGCTTCAGATTCTTGCTTCCAGGGTTCCCACAGGGCTGCAGGCGTCCCTCTAGAAGGGCGCAGCTCTCCCATGATATCTCTGTGTTATCTAGGAGCTCCACGCAGAAGACACCTTGGTGCTAAAGCCATGGATGGCTCAATGTGGCCATCTGCAAATTCCTCAGGCATGGCTGGGGGCTAGAAGACAATGCCCCCAAATAAAATCCCCACAGCCCTGCTCTGCACTTGGGTGAGCTGGGAAGGAAAATGCTAAAGAGGTCTTGGATAACACGAGAGGATTTAATCTGAGATCCCACCACGTCCCTCATTACTAATTGCTGTAATGACTGGTTTCTCCTGTGCCCACAGCAGAGTCCCCCCCCCTTTTTTTTTTCTGGCACCTTGAGCCAGCACCTAGCCCACATCATTTAATTATTTTATTGGGAAATGACTAATGTGGCCTTCGCTCTGCTCAGAGTGCTTGGTCTTAGCTCACAAACGAAGTGGATTCCATCTCCTTGAATATTCTCAGGCATGATCCTGAATGTCTGTCTTCTACCACTGTAGCACAACAAATCGCACTTTGTCTATCTTCCTGTAAGCTGACGGGGTTTGTCTCAGCCACTTGTAGAATCACAGAATCTGAAAGGTTGGAAAAGACCTCCAAGATCATCTGGGCCAACCATCGCCCTACCAGCAGTGTCACCCACTAAACCCTGTCCCTGAGCACCACGTCCAACATTGCCTTAAAAATCCCCAGGGATGGTGACTCCAGAACTTTTCAGCACTCTGTCTGTTTGTCCTTATCCAGCTCCTCGTCTTTTTAATTTGTTTGATGTTACTTTAACTAAGAGGAAGATGTATAATTCCCTGCCTATCAGTACACAACACTCCCTGAAGAGTAACGCTTTTTGGGTAGGTGAACTCCAATGGAGCCATACAGCTGAGGAGTGTTTTATTGTTTGGTAAACTGTCTCGTGTTTTTCTGTTGTTGGCTTTAAAATAGGAAAACCCTTCTGTGCCTGTGTGCAGCCAGTTCTCTGAGGAAAGCAGGTGGGATCTGGAGCTAAGGAGCAGTGAAATGTGGCTGCTGATTTCAGTGGAGAAGCCTGGTGTAAGGATGCGTGCTGCAAGCCCCAGGTGGCCAAGTGGCTGTCCTGGGAGGGTGACGAGCAAGGTTCTCCATCCAGTGCCTGGCCCCAAGCCACTGCTTTGCCAACCTGCCCACACCTCCTTAGGAGAAACACCACCTAAGGAATGCTGCTGTCACTATTTGCCTACGCTGGAGAGTAACGAAAAGTACCTATCCATCGAGTGCACACCGAATGTTTCCTCTTTACCTACACTCCCAGAGCCTCCCTAATGAGGTGTACAAGATGGAAAGGCTTGAAGAAACTTGTTGGAACAGACGTGGCGTGTTAAGAATTTCTGTCTTTTAATGACCCTGTGGGGCGCTTGGTGCTCTGCTACCTCAGACACTGGGAGAAATCTGAAGAAATCTCTGGAGGAGCTAAAGTTAGAAGCAAACACCAAAGTTTCTCGGAGCATTAAATTGGCCTCACTGAAGGCCATTAAAGACAAAGCTTCCCCGGGGACTTGTTAGAGCAGCTTAGCTGGAGGCTGTGACTGTAGGTAGGCAAGGGCACATCCATCTCCCTGTGATCCCCACCCTGCTCTCACCAGGGCATTGCCGTACCTTCAGAAATATCTGTGGGCTCTCACTGACTGTTCCTTGAAAGACACTGGCACGGTCTGACCCCTGACTCCCAAACGGCCTTTGAGGGACGTTTCTTTCTTCCTCATTCCCACTCCCAACCTTCAGAGCTGACTCTAACTTCTTCCTCCTGTTTTCTACTGCCAAGCAAAGCTTCCCCATCTCGGAAATCTCACCCCTCGAGCGGGCATCCCTACTGATCAGGCTTCCTGTGGTGTATCATGAGAGCAGGCAGAAGCTGCCTCACCATCATCGTCCAAGCTCTGGGCCTACTGCTGGCCTTGGAGCTCCTTGGACAGACACGGCCAAGCCGTGTGCCTCCAGCTCTGCAGTCCTGTGCTCACGTGCAAGGGACACGACAACCCGTCCCCAAGCCTTCTTCCTCTATGTGCTTATCAGGTGCTCAGGCAAAGGAGATCCCACAGCCACCATGCCAGCCACACACCTGCTGCTGGACTGTCAGGAACACTGGCAAATGGGAGCCGAAATGCACAGATCCCAGCCAGCCTCCTAGAAATTTTCATGCTGGGGAGAAGGGCTAGGGATTAGGGTGAGCAAGAGGGTAGAAGCAAAGGTGAGGCTCTAAGGGACTGGATCTTGGCTTCCCGGTACGGGTGGAAGTGCTGGGGATTAGAGTATTGGGCTCCTGTCGAGCCGAGTCGTGACATTTAGGGCCAGGCTTAGGGCAAACTTGACTCAGGGTTAGTCCCTAACACGAATGCGTTCCCAGTCAGTGCTGCAGCAGTAGCTGCCCCGAATAGTAGGTGTCCCGAATGCCTTTTACATCTCCAAAAAGTCTTTGCTCTCCATTGGCAAAGAAACCTTCTCTCCCATGTTCTCACATTTCCCTTCTCCAAGCCCCTCCACACCTGCCCATGTGTCCTCCTGTCAGGGGCAGCACTCAGAAGATTTCCACGACTTCTGAGATCACAGAATCACAGAATCACAGAATTTCTAGCTTGGAAGAGACCTCAAGATCATCGAGTCCAACCTCTGACCTAACACTAACAGTCCTCCACTAAACCATATCCCTAAGCTCTACATCTAAACGTCTTTTAAAGACCTTCAGGGATGGTGACTCCACCACTTCCCTGGGCAGCCCCTTCCGATGTCTAACAACCCTTTCGGTAAAGAAGTTCTTCCTAACATCCAACCTAAAACTCCCCTGGTGCAACTTTAGCCCATTCCCCCTCGTCCTGTCACCAGGCACGTGGGAGAACAGACCAACCCCCACCTCACTACAGCCTCCTTTGAGGTACCTGTAGAGAGCAATAAGGTCACCCCTGAGCCTCCTCTTCTCCAGGCTGAACAAGCCCAGCTCCCTCAGCCGCTCCTCGTAGGACTTGTTCTCCAGGCCCCTCACCAGCTTCATCGCCCTTCTCTGCACCCGCTCAAGCACCTCGATGTCCTTCTTGTAGCGAGGGGCCCAAAACTGGACACAGTACTTGAGGTGCGGCCTCACCAGAGCCGAGTACAGGGGGATGATCACTTCCCTAGCCCTGCTGGCCACACTGCTTCTTATACAAGCCAGGATGCCATTGGCCTTCTTGGCCACCTGAGCACGCTGCTGGCTCATATTCAGCCGACTATCAACCAATACTCCCAGGTCCTTCTCCGCCTGGCAGCTTTCCAACCATTCCTCTCCCAGCCTGTAGCTCTGCTTGGGGTTATCGTGCCCCAGGTGCAGGACCCGGCACTTGGCCTTGTTGAACTTCATGCAGTTGACCTCAGCCCATCGGTGCAGGAGATGGGTGACCTCAGCCCATCGGACAGGAGATAGATCTGTCTCCTGGCAGGGACCCAGTCAGTTTCTGGGTCTGAAGGGACCTCACAGTGGCACCAAAAGGATGCGAGATGCTGTAGGAAGACCCTGCACAGCCCCTGAAGGGCCCAGACTTAGTCCATGCCTACCAGCTTGTGCTCCAGAAGGTCTCCCCCAGGTCCTGTGTCACTTGTCCCCCCCAGGTGCTACAGCTACATCAGGACATCCTGGTGGCACTGGCCATTTTTGTGCAGGCATCCGAATCCAGACAATGAAAGCCGATTTTGTAGCTCTAGCCCCAGCTGGGCGTCATCCACAGATGAGATGAAAATGTTCAAAATGATGTTCAAAAACCATCACCAGATGTTGTCACATTATCGAGGACTTATCAGAACCAAACGTTTGCCTGTTTCAGAGCCCTGCCAAGGACATTCACAGAGTCCGTTCCACAGCCCCTTGACTGCCTCTCCTAGGCTTCCTCTTTCTTCTTTCTCTCTCCTGCTCTTCTTTCTTCCTAGCTCTAACTCCAACTCCAACTGTAACTCTCACTCCAACTCTAACACTAACTCCAATTATAACTCTAACCCTAACCCTAAAGCTAACTCTAACCAACGCTAACTCCAACTCCAACTCTAACAGTAAAAGAAAAATAAAGAATAATCTCGGTGTGCTGATGGACTTGGCAATAGAAGGAGAAGACACTGATGAGGTTTTCCATGGTTTCTTTGCCTCCGTCCTCTCTTGGGCCTCTGTGCCTGCAGGCAGAGCGCTGGAGGAAAACAGCTGGCAGTGCATGGGGATCAGTTAGGGGTTTCCTGAGCAATTTCAGCCTGGAACTGTCCATGGGAGGAACATCACCCATGAGCACAGGAGAACAAACCAAATAACTCAATATGGAGGGATCAGGGGTAGTTCCTGAAATCTGGCAGAATGCCCGCAGGGACACCCACCATGTGTGCATGATCTCTCCATGGCCTCTTCCATGGGGGGCCTGCAAACACCCTCAGAAACTGGGAGGTTGGCTCCTGACTGCTACTTCTTCAGAGGCTTGCTCAAGCTTTCAGTAGCTGCAGGTCAGGAACTTGGCACCTCAGGGCTCATTGTCATGCAAACGTCCAAACAAAGTGAGCCTCTGTGCATCGTCTTCCTTAAGTCTTCATCTCCTAGAGGGAGAGCTAAAGATGTTTGAGTAGAAGAGTCAAAGTGAAAAGATTTCTGTATTCATAACAGTAAGTTATGAATACATTTCCATATCACACATTGAGTTTTGGCTGCTCCTTGGGATCCTGGCAGCAGTCGCGACCTCTGGGTGGGCAACAGAATCAATGCCTGAATAAGAATTTTAAGCAAACCTGAGCCATAAAAAAAAAAAAAAAAAAAAAAAAAAAAAATTGTCCTTGATGGAATAAGTACGTAAGAGGTCTTCATTTTCAAAAATGTGAGGGTTGTCTGTACATTTCCATGATGGGTTTCATAGGCTGAGGGCACGGACCAGCAATACTCTTTGGCACTTCCCTTGTATGGAAACATAAAGTCATCTAGCCATTACCAAAAACGAGTTTCCTCCCCACTCTTTGAATGGAGACACTGTGTTCCCAGTGTCCCTTAAACTTTTTGTTTAAGGGCATGCTGCACATCTGCATTTCCTATCTCAACGGAACTGGGAGCAGTAGAGGTGAAAAAGGTTGGCTGTGTTCTGCCACTCGTGAGTGGAGAAGGATTTTGTGCACGGGACCGCTGCTGCCCCTGCTAGCCACACGGAGCTCTGTGTGGGAGCACTGACATCTCACCTTCTGCATCTCATACGGCCTGTATTTGTCCAGTTAACTGAGTAACTACCCTGAGCTGGGTCAGGCAGCGTGGGGATGTTTATGGGAGCACCGTCATTGCAGTCAGAGGTTATCTAGCAAATGCAGCTGGTGGGGAACCAGGGGAAAAGTGTATCTCCATGTTGGGAGTGACTCCATATGGTCAGCTGAAAACTGGCCTGTGCTTCACAAAAGGACAACAAAATGGACAGGATCACTTGTCCTACAAGTGGATGGACGTCACCTACCCTTTGCAGGTTGGCCAAAAGAAATATGCTTGATACGTAAAACTGACGGACTAAGATGCTGCCCTGCCCTCCAGAGGATTTTTGCATATCAGGGAGCTGAGCCAAGGACCTCACACAAGCTGAGTCCCCTTCCAGCATCAGGACTGCAAACCTAGGATGAGATGCCTCAACTGATGGAGCTGAACGCCTTCCCTCCCCACAGGTCGAGGTAGTCTCTGCTGTCACTTTCTGGGTGCCCTGTGCAGGAAGGTGAAGGAAAGATGATTCACATGAAACTATTTGAGTGATGGAAGCCCTAACGCTGTTGGAAAGCAGTCTCTTTCCCCAGCTGAGGGAGGGAACGTGTGATTCCTTCATTCTGTTTCCAAGGAGGCTCTCCAGGAGCCCTGTGGACATCTCAAGGGAGCCCAGAAGAGACAAGGAAAGGAGGCCGTGTCTGCAGACAGACAGCTCTGCCCAGGAGCAGCTCCTCTGCAAGGCACAGCAGGGCTGGGTGCACTGCCTGCATGTGGAGAGGAGATGTGAGACAGAAACCAGTACAAGCTTTCTGCATGTGGAATCCAACTCAGAGCTCATTGCAGGAGAAACCTGCACGGCAGCTGGCACAGCCGAGCTCTTGCTGCACTGCAAGGAGGATTTTCCTGCACACCCCAAGAGGAGAAAGGCATGAAAAGAGCGGTCAGAACCAGTGGGGCATGGAGGGCGGCTGACAGCTGGCTGGAGGAGAAATCCACACACCCCTTGACATGACAAGTCTCGGTCTGCAGGATCAAGTGGATGAGTATCCTGGTGGAACAGTTTAAAGCTAGCATATACTCCAGTCATAGGACATCTGTCAGGGGGTGCTCACGGTTCCTCTGCTGTGGACGAAAAGGATGTGAACAGACAGAGATGCCCCTGGGCAGGGCCTCTGCTTGCAGGAGGCGTCTGCAGGGCAGAGATGAGCACAAAGTGTTTGCAGTGAGCTCTGTGAACCTGTGCAGGGAGCAGACACGGGGACGGAGCAACAGCTCGCGGCAGTGCCAGCTCCGGGGAGCAGAGGCAGGGCACATTCCCTCCCTGGAGCAAGCCCCACTCTCCCCCACTGCCCAGAAGACCCCAGCTCAGGAGCCAGCAACTCTGAGGCTGGAGCTCCATGAGACCAGAGGTGCCTGTCTCCTGCAGCGTGGCACACAGCCACGAGGCTAAAAGCCTCCGTCCCTCAGTGTCACTGCAAGGTGCTGAGCACAGCTGGGCGAGGAAAAGGCTTTGCTGCACGCCCTTCTCCTCCTGGCTGAATTAGTGGCAGCGCTGCAGTATCCGTCCTTGGTGTGCCACCCCTGGTGTGTGCTTTTGCTCCCTGGGCTGGGGTGCTGGGTGTGGATCAGCTTCTGTTCTGACACTGACTTGCCCTGGAGGTGTCCTGGTGAGAATTCGCGTCTACTTCTCAAAGAGAAAATCACTGTGTCTGCAGGGCTGACGAATGGCATGGCTTGTTCTCCTTTCATCTCCATGGGTGGGATTTCGCAAAAAATGGCGCGGGTTTTCATCAGAGAAGTCTCTCCTTAACTTCTTGTTATCATTTCCTCCTCGCACAGCTCGCCCACTCCCAGAGAAACCAAATGCCCAACAGCAGCTCCATCACCGAGTTCCTCCTGCTGGCATTCGCAGACACGCGGGAGCTGCAGCTGCTGCACTTCGCGCTCTTCCTGGGCATCTTCCTGGCTGCCCTCCTGGGCAACGGCCTCATCCTCAGCGCCATAGCCTGCGACCACCGCCTCCACACCCCCATGTACTTCTTCCTCCTCAACCTCGCCCTCCTCGACCTGGGATCCATCTCCACCATTCTTCCCAAAGCCATGGCCAACTCCCTCTGGGACACCAGGGCCATCTCCTACGCAGGATGTGCTGCCCAGGTCTTTTCCTTTATTTTCTTCATTGCAGCAGAGTTTTATGTTCTCACCATCATGGCCTACGACCGCTACGTTGCCATCTGCAAGCCCCTGCACTACGGGAGCCTCCTGGGCAGCAGAGCTTGTGCCCAGATGGCAGCAGCTGCCTGGGGCTGTGGCTTTCTCAATGCTGTCCTGCACACGGCCAGTACATTTTCCCTGCCCCTCTGCCAAGGCAATGTCCTGGACCAGTTCTTCTGTGAAATCCCCCACATCCTCAAGCTCTCCTGCTCAGATGCCTACCTAAGGGAAGCTGGGCTCATCACATTTAGTTTCTGTGTAGGTACGGGCTGTTTTGTTTTCGTCATGCTGTCCTACGTGCAGATCCTCAGGACTGTGCTGAGGATGCCTTCTGAGCAGGGCTGGCACAAAGCCTTCTCCACGTGCCTCCCTCACCTGGCCGTGGTCTCCCTGTTTGTCAGTACAGGCATGTTTGCCTACCTGAAGGCCCCCTCCATATCGTCCCCAGCTCTCAACCTGGTGGTGTCATTCCTGTACTCGGTGGTGCCCCCAGCTGTGAACCCCCTCATCTATTCCATGAGGAACAAGGAGCTCAAGGAGGCACTGAGGAAGCTATTGCAGTGTGCAAGGCCTCAGCATCGCTAAGGTACCCGTATTGCTCCTGTTGATGGTTGGAGCAGATGATCCTGGAGGTCTTTTCCAACATTAAGGATTCTATTTCACACCCAGCACAGACCGGGACAAGACAGGAACATCTTAGTTCACATATATTTCAAAGTTGTGTTTCTTTCTTGGCAATATCAGCCCTATTTATTTTTTTTTTCTTTTCCTTTTATCCCACTTCTACCTGTTTTTCTAACCCAAAGACTTTGGATGCGTGTACAGGGAAGCTTTCTCTATAACAGACTAAATAAAGGATCCATCCAATGGGCATTTGCCTCAGCTCTGGCTTCTCATAACTTCTCTTCAGGTACAGGAGTGGTTGTAGGATAAAGAACGCAGCTGGAACGCGGAGAAAAAGCCCTGCTGGCCCTTGGGGTTGCTCTGTTCTTCACCGTCAGACAATGCCTCTGTGCAGCCTTTGAGTCAGGACTGACGCTTTCTTGAACCCACAAACAATGTCAGCAACAGGACATGGCCCTTTTGGTGCTGGTCATCCTTCTCGTCCATTCTGTCCTCTAGTGTCACCACTGAATCAGAACTGGTTAGCACCACCATCAGTATGGTTTTCCAAACTGCAGTGGGGAAAGCACTTAGTGACCTGACCTAATGTTAAAACTCTCCCTGCTCAGAGCAGATCTCGGTACTAGAATCCCCCAGAGGTCTCTTCCAATTCAAATCCTCGAGGAGAAAAGGGGCTGGGGAGTGGAGGCAGGAGTAGGGAACACTGCTGTGGGTTGAGGCATTGCTGTCATTTGTAATCCCTGCTCCACGTTGTCCTAGGGCTTACACAGTGAATGAGTCCATCCTCAAAGGAAGGCTCTGCTCCATGGGCACCAGCTGTCCATCTGGTTTGGAGATACTGCAGAAAAGTGCTCCAAACACTGCCAGGCATTGCAGAGTCCCACATTCACTGAGCCTGGAAGGGACCTCCAAAGATCATCTAGTCCACCCCCCCCACTCAAGCACGGACATCCAAAACAGGTAGCCCAGGCCCATTTCCAGTTGGCTTTTGGGTATCTCCGCTGATGGAGACTCCATCACCTCTTAGGGAAACTTGATCCAGTCTTTGGTATCCCTCACAGTAAAAAAGGTGTTTTTCTAGGTGGAATTTCATGTATTTCCAGGTCTATTTCCTGTCCCCGGGCACTGTTGAGGATGTCAGCAGAAAATATGTCATACTGAATCCAGCATCCCAAGAGAGAAGAGGCTGCTGCCACTCGGTGTCCCCAGCAAGGCCCAGGCAGCAGCAAAGTTGAAGCGTTATTCCCAGTGGGCACATGCACACCGTGCACACATCTAGGCTGCTGTACTGGGTTTCTGAAGCGAGGTTTTGGGGTCCGCAGGGGTGACCTCTGTGAGAGGAGTCCTGAAGCTGCCCCATGTTAGATAAGGGCCACTTTCAGATGGCTCCAAAGAGACTCACTGCTGATCAGAGCTGAGTCAACAAAATGGTGTTACAATTATGGAGAAGATTTTTCTGGGAGTTATTGATAAACACCTAAAGGTCAGTGCAGTCATTGGTCAGAGCTAGCGTGGGCTCCCTAGGGGAAGGTCATGTCTAAGCCGTTTCAATTTCCTTCTACAATGACTTCACCCAGCTAGGGGACTAAAGGGGGCCAGGCAATGTAATCTTTCTGGATTTCAGTAGAACTTTCGATAGTGTCTCTCACCATAGCCTTCTGGACAAGATGACCAGAATACAGTTAAAGAAAAGCATACTAAGATGGGAGAACAATTGGCTGGCGGGTCGGGCCCGGAGGGTTCTTGTCAGTGGGGTTACATCAGGCTGGTGACCTGTCACTGGGGGTTTCTGCAGGGATCCGTTTCAGGATCAGTCCTCTTCAATGTTTGCATAGGCGATTTCGATGAAGAACTTGTAGAGTTTTTCAGCAAGGTCACGGGCAATACCGTGACCTGGGTGGAGCTGCTGAGTCCATCAAGGGTGGTGAGGCCTTGCAGAGAGATCTGGACAAAGGAAAGAGTTGGGCAGTCACCAACGGCGTGAAGCTTAAGAAGAGCAAGTGCCAGGTCCTGCACCTGGGAAGGGGCAGCACTGGTTATACATACAGATGGGGGGATGAGGTGCTGGAGAGCAGCCCCGCAGAGAGGGATCTGGGGGCTGTGGTCAGCAGCAAGCTGAGCAGGAGTTGGTGCGGCTTCACTGCCTTGAGCACTTCGTGCAGTTCTGGGTGCCACAGTAGAAGAATGATATAAAACCGTGAGAGAGTGTCCAACGGAGGGCAACAGAGTTGGTGAAGGGCCTAGAGGGGAAGATGTATGAGGGGCGGCTAAAGTCACTTGGATTGTTCAGCCTTGAGAAGAAGAAACCTCATGGAGCCTACAACCTCCACACAAGAGGGAGCGGACGGGCAGGCGCTGATCTCTTTGCAATGGTGATCAGGGGTAGGACACGAGGGAACGGACGAGGAGCCAGTCCTGAGCAGATGCCTGCAGAAAGAGCTTTCTTTTCCTCACTTAGTCGTCCCCACAGGCCCAGGAAGGCTCCAGGCTGTGGACTTTCATGGAGGGTGTCCTGAAACACACTCCAGTCTCACGTGCCTTTGTCTTCTAGCTCCTCACAGCCTCCCCTGGCATTGTGGAGCCCTTGTCAGCCTGTGGGATGCTTGGGTTTGCGTTTGGGACACTTCATCAGATGGTCACACACTCTATAAGGATCCCCTCTCTGCCAACACAGACTCACACATCACCTGGGGAGATTCCCCAAATTCTGGCAGCTCCAGGTTCCTGCCCGGGAATGCATCTGGCATTAAATGATTTTCTGCTGGTATCTTTCTCTCTGCAAAGTCCCTGGTTCCTTATGCATATTCAATATGCAGGTAAAACGGAAACAAAATAAAAAATAATCATGAAATAAAAAATTGTATTGTAGACATGAACGATTAGGAAGAATTTGGATGAGTAATATTGTTTTATTGGGTATAACAACAACAAAGCAAATGTAAAAGAAAAAAAGGAAAGGGAAAAAAAAAAGAACAATTGTAGTCCTAGGCGGTAGAAAGTGAGCAGACTGAGAACCTTCAGCTAGCAAAAGCAAAGGAGATAAGGGTTGAAAACTAGAATAAAAGAAGGAAAAGAGCTGAAGAAAGATTCCAGACTGACCCAGAGTAACCTTTTGCTCACTGAAGGTCATTAATACATTAAAAAAGCACACCCTTCAAAACGGAAATGTTTGGAAATATGGGATTTGGTGTCCCCCCCGCTGATCCTCTCTGACGTGAGTGCTCAGTGGAGATCAGTTAGGTGAGCTGAAACAAGCAATCGGAGGTAGACAGAGAGAGAGAGTTTCAAAAATTAGCTTTGCATAAACAACAGTGCTTCGAGTCCGAGGTGTGCTTGCTTTGTGAAAGACTGCCAAGCACCTGATTCTGCAGAATTAAGAAATGAATTAATTAATTCAAAGACCTTTGTGTGGATTACGACTCTGTAGGCTCACTGACCAGGCACATCAGACATGAACCTAGGGATAAAACAGTTAATGCTGGGCTGTGCCTGACCTGCTGGGCATCATAAGGGGACGAGGGGCACCTTAGTGATCCTGAAAGATTGGATCACAAAGGGTACTTGAATATTTTCTGGAGGGCTTCCTTGAGCTTCTTGATCCTCATGCTGTAGATGAGGAGGTTCAGAGCTGGAGGCAGCACTATGTACAGCACAGTGAGAAACAGATCCAGGGCTGGAGAGGAGATGGAGGGGGGCTTCAGGTAGGCAAACATTGAGGTGGCTGCAAACAGGGAGACGACGGCCAGGTGAGGGAGGCACATGGAGAAGGCTTTGTGCCGGCCCTGCTCAGAAGGCATCCTCACACCTTTTTTACTGTGAGGGATACCAAAGACTGGATCAAGTTTCCCTAAGAGGTGATGGAGTCTCCATCAGCGGAGATACCCAAAAGCCAACTGGAAATGGGCCTGGGCTACCTGTTTTGGATGTCCGTGCTTGAGTGGGGGGGGTGGACTAGATGATCTTTGGAGGTCCCTTCCAGGCTCAGTGAATGTGGGACTCTGCAATGCCTGGCAGTGTTTGGAGCACTTTTCTGCAGTATCTCCAAACCAGATGGACAGCTGGTGCCCATGGAGCAGAGCCTTCCTTTGAGGATGGACTCATTCACTGTGTAAGCCCTAGGACAACGTGGAGCAGGGATTACAAATGACAGCAATGCCTCAACCCACAGCAGTGTTCCCTACTCCTGCCTCCACTCCCCAGCCCCTTTTCTCCTCGAGGATTTGAATTGGAAGAGACCTCTGGGGGATTCTAGTACCGAGATCTGCTCTGAGCAGGGAGAGTTTTAACATTAGGTCAGGTCACTAAGTGCTTTCCCCACTGCAGTTTGGAAAACCATACTGATGGTGGTGCTAACCAGTTCTGATTCAGTGGTGACACTAGAGGACAGAATGGACGAGAAGGATGACCAGCACCAAAAGGGCCATGTCCTGTTGCTGACATTGTTTGTGGGTTCAAGAAAGCGTCAGTCCTGACTCAAAGGCTGCACAGAGGCATTGTCTGCCGGTGAAGAACAGAGCAACCCCAAGGGCCAGCAGGGCTTTTTCTCCGCGTTCCAGCTGCGTTCTTTATCCTACAACCACTCCTGTACCTGAAGAGAAGTTATGAGAAGCCAGAGCTGAGGCAAACGCTCATCGGATGGATCCTTTATTTAGTCTGTTATAGAGAAAGCTTACCTGTACATGCATCCAAAGTTAGAAAAACAGGTAGAAGTGGGATAAAAGGAAAAAAATAAATAGGGCTGATATTGCCAAGAAAGAAACACAACTTTGAAATATATGTGAACTAAGATGTTCCTGTCTTGTCCCGGTCTGTGCTGGGTGTGAGATAGAATCCTTAATGTTGGAAAAGACCTCCAGGATCATCTGCTCCAACCATCAACAGGAGCAATACAGGTACCTTAGCGATGCTGAGGCCTTGCACACTGCAATAGCTTCCTCAGTGCCTCCTTGAGCTCCTTGTTCCTCATGGAATAGATGAGGGGGTTCACAGCTGGGGGCACCACCGAGTACAGGAATGACACCACCAGGTTGAGAGCTGGGGACGATATGGAGGGGGCCTTCAGGTAGGCAAACATGCCTGTACTGACAAACAGGGAGACCACGGCCAGGTGAGGGAGGCACGTGGAGAAGGCTTTGTGCCAGCCCTGCTCAGAAGGCATCCTCAGCACAGTCCTGAGGATCTGCACGTAAGACAGCATGACGAAAACAAAACAGCCCGTACCTACACAGAAACTAAATGTGATGAGCCCAGCTTCCCTTAGGTAGGCATCTGAACAGGACAGCTTGAGGATGTGGGGGATTTCACAGAAGAACTGGTCCAGGACATTGCCTTGGCAGAGGGGCAGGGAAAATGTACTGGCCGTGTGCAGGACAGCATTGAGAAAGCCACCACCCCAGGCAGCTGCTGCCATCTGGGCACAAGCTCTGCTGCCCACGAGGCTCCCGTAGTGCAGGGGCTTGCAGATGGCAACGTAGCGGTCGTAGGCCATGATGGTGAGAACATAAAACTCTGCTGCAATGAAGAAAATAAAGGAAAAGACCTGGGCAGCACATCCTGCATAGGAGATGGCCCTGGTATCCCAGAGGGAGTTGGCCATGGCTTTGGGAAGAATGGTGGAGATGGATCCCAGGTCGAGGAGGGCGAGGTTGAGGAGGAAGAAGTACATGGGGGTGTGGAGGCGGTGGTCGCAGGCTATGGCGCTGAGGATGAGGCCGTTGCCCAGGAGGGCAGCCAGGAAGATGCCCAGGAAGAGCGCGAAGTGCAGCAGCTGCAGCTCCCGCGTGTCTGCGAATGCCAGCAGGAGGAACTCGGTGATGGAGCTGCTGTTGGGCATTTGGTTTCTCTGGAAGTGGGCGAGCTGTGCGAGGAGGAAACAATAACAAGAAGTTAAGGAGAGACTTCTCTGATGAAAACCCGTGCCATTTTTTGCGAAATCCCACCCATGGAGATGAAAGGAGAACAAGCCATGCCATTCGTCAGCCCTGCAGACACAGTGATTTTCTCTTTGAGAAGTAGACGCGAATTCTCACCAGGACACCTCCAGGGCAAGTCAGTGTCAGAACAGAAGCTGATCCACACCCAGCACCCCAGCCCAGGGAGCAAAAGCACACACCAGGGGTGGCACACCAAGGACGGATACTGCAGCGCTGCCACTAATTCAGCCAGGAGGAGAAGGGCGTGCAGCAAAGCCTTTTCCTCGCCCAGCTGTGCTCAGCACCTTGCAGTGACACTGAGGGACGGAGGCTTTTAGCCTCGTGGCTGTGTGCCACGCTGCAGGAGACAGGCACCTCTGGTCTCATGGAGCTCCAGCCTCAGAGTTGCTGGCTCCTGAGCTGGGGTCTTCTGGGCAGTGGGGGAGAGTGGGGCTTGCTCCAGGGAGGGAATGTGCCCTGCCTCTGCTCCCCGGAGCTGGCACTGCCGCGAGCTGTTGCTCCGTCCCCGTGTCTGCTCCCTGCACAGGTTCACAGAGCTCACTGCAAACACTTTGTGCTCATCTCTGCCCTGCAGACGCCTCCTGCAAGCAGAGGCCCTGCCCAGGGGCATCTCTGTCTGTTCACATCCTTTTCGTCCACAGCAGAGGAACCGTGAGCACCCCCTGACAGATGTCCTATGACTGGAGTATATGCTAGCTTTAAACTGTTCCACCAGGATACTCATCCACTTGATCCTGCAGACCGAGACTTGTCATGTCAAGGGGTGTGTGGATTTCTCCTCCAGCCAGCTGTCAGCCGCCCTCCATGCCCCACTGGTTCTGACCGCTCTTTTCATGCCTTTCTCCTCTTGGGGTGTGCAGGAAAATCCTCCTTGCAGTGCAGCAAGAGCTCGGCTGTGCCAGCTGCCGTGCAGGTTTCTCCTGCAATGAGCTCTGAGTTGGATTCCACATGCAGAAAGCTTGTAATGGTTTCTGTCTCACATCTTCTCTCCACATGCAGGCAGTGCACCCAGCCCTGCTGTGCCTTGCAGAGGAGCTGCTCCTGGGCAGAGCTGTCTGTCTGCAGACACGGCCTCCTTTCCTTGTCTCTTCTGGGCTCCCTTGAGATGTCCACAGGGCTCCTGGGGAGCCTCCTTGGAAACAGAATGAAGGAATCACACGTTCCCTCCCTCAGCTGGGGAAAGAGACTGCTTTCCAACAGCGTTAGGGCTTCCATCACTCAAATAGTTTCATTTGAATCATCTTTCCTTCACCTTCCTGCACAGGGCACCCAGAAAGTGACAGCAGAGACTACCTCGACCTGTGGGGAGGGAAGGCGTTCAGCTCCATCAGTTGAGGCATCTCATCCTAGGTTTGCAGTCCTGACGCTGGAAGGGGACTCAGCTTGTGTGAGGTCCTTGGCTCAGCTCCCTGATATGCAAAAATCCTCTGGAGGGCAGGGCAGCATCTTAGTCCGTCAGTTTTACGTATCAAGCATATTTCTTTTGGCCAACCTGCAAAGGGTAGGTGACGTCCATCCACTTGTAGGACAAGTGATCCTGTCCATTTTGTTGTCCTTTTGTGAAGCACAGGCCAGTTTTCAGCTGACCATATGGAGTCACTCCCAACATGGAGATACACTTTTCCCCTGGTTCCCCACCAGCTGCATTTGCTAGATAACCTCTGACTGCAATGACGGTGCTCCCATAAACATCCCCACGCTGCCTGACCCAGCTCAGGGTAGTTACTCAGTTAACTGGACAAATACAGGCCGTATGAGATGCAGAAGGTGAGATGTCAGTGCTCCCACACAGAGCTCCGTGTGGCTAGCAGGGGCAGCAGCGGTCCCGTGCACAAAATCCTTCTCCACTCACGAGTGGCAGAACACAGCCAACCTTTTTCACCTCTACTGCTCCCAGTTCCGTTGAGATAGGAAATGCAGATGTGCAGCATGCCCTTAAACAAAAAGTCCTGGGAACACAGTGTCTCCAATCAAAGAGTGGGGAGGAAACTCATTTTTGGTAATGGCTAGATGACTTTATGTTTCCATACAAGGGAAGTGCCAAAGAGTATTGCTGGTCCGTGCCCTCGGCCTATGAAACCCGTCATGGAAATGTACAGACAACCCTCACATTTTTGAAAATGAAGACCTCTTACGTACTTATTCCATCAAGGACAAGTTATTTTTTTATTTATGGCTCAGGTTTGCTTAAAATTCTTATTCAGGCATTGATTCTGTTGCCCAGCCAGAGGTTGCGACTGCTGCCAGGATCCCAAGGAGCAGCCAAAACTCATTGTGTGATATGGAAATGTATTCATAACTTACCGTTATGAATACAGAAATCTTTTCACTTTGACTCTTCTCCTCAAATGTCTTTAGCTCTCCCTCTAGGAGATGAAGACTTAAGGAAGATGATGCACAGAAGCTCACTTTGTTTGGAAGTTTGCATGACAATGAGCCCTGAGGTGCCAAGTTCCTGACCTGCAGCTACTGAAAGCTTGAGCAAGCCTCTGAAGAAGTAGCAGTCAGGAGCCAACCTCCCAGTTTCTGAGGGTGTTTGCAGGCCCCCCATGGAAGAGGCCATGGAGAGATCATGCACACATGGTGGGTGTCCCTGCGGGCTTTCTGCCAGATTTCAGGAACTACCCCTGATCCCTCCATATTGAGTTATTTGGTTTGTTCTCCAGTGCTCATGCGTGATGTTCCTCCCATGGACAGTTCCAGGCTGAAATTGCTCAGGAAACCCCTAACTGATCCCCATGCACTGCCAGCTGTTTTCCTCCAGAGCTCTGCCTGCAGGCACAGAGGCCCAAGAGAGGACGGAGGCAAAGAAACCATGGAAAACCTCATCAGTGTCTTCTCCTTCTATTGCCAAGTCCATCAGCACACCGAGATTATTCTTTATTTTTCTTTTACTGTTAGAGTTGGAGTTGGAGTTAGCATTGGTTAGAGTTAGCTTTAGGGTTAGGGTTAGAGTTATAATTGGAGTTAGTGTTAGAGTTGGAGTGAGAGTGACAGTTGGAGTTGGAGTTAGAGCTAGGAAGAAAGAAGAGCAGGAGAGAGAAAGAAGAAAGAGGAAGCCTAGGAGAGGCAGTCAAGGGGCTGTGGAACGGACTCCGTGAATGTCCTTGGCAGGGCTCTGAAACAGGCAAACGTTTGGTTCTGATAAGTCCTCGATAATGTGACAACATCTGGTGATGGTTTTTGAACATCATTTTGAACATTTTCATCTCATCTGTGGATGACGCCCAGCTGGGGCTAGAGCTACAAAATCGGCTTTCATGTCTGGATTCGGATGCCTGCACAAAAATGGCCAGTGCCACCAGGATGCCCTGATGTAGCTGTAGCACCTGGGGGGGACAAGTGACACAGGACCTGGGGGAGACCTTCTGGAGCACAAGCTGGTAGGCATGGACTAAGTCTGGGCCCTTCAGGGGCTGTGCAGGGTCTTCCTACAGCATCTCGCATCCTTTTGGTGCCACTGTGAGGTCCCTTCAGACCCAGAAACTGACTGGGTCCCTGCCAGGAGACAGATCTATCTCCTGTCCGATGGGCTGAGGTCACCCATCTCCTGCACCGATGGGCTGAGGTCAACTGCATGAAGTTCAACAAGGCCAAGTGCCGGGTCCTGCACCTGGGGCACGATAACCCCAAGCAGAGCTACAGGCTGGGAGAGGAATGGTTGGAAAGCTGCCAGGCGGAGAAGGACCTGGGAGTATTGGTTGATAGTCGGCTGAATATGAGCCAGCAGCGTGCTCAGGTGGCCAAGAAGGCCAATGGCATCCTGGCTTGTATAAGAAGCAGTGTGGCCAGCAGGGCTAGGGAAGTGATTGTCCCCCTGTACTCGGCTCTGGTGAGGCCGCACCTCAAGTACTGTGTCCAGTTTTGGGCCCCTCGCTACAAGAAGGACATGGAGGTGCTTGAGCGGGTGCAGAGAAGGGCGACGAAGCTGGTGAGGGGCCTGGAGAACAAGTCCTACGAGGAGCGGCTAGGGAGCTGGGCTTGTTCAGCCTGGAGAAGAGGAGGCTCAGGGGTGACCTTATTGCTCTCTATAGGTACCTGTCGTGGTTTAACCCGACCGGCAGCTAAACACCACGCAGCCGTTCGCTCACCCTCCCCCCTCCCTCTCTGGGACGGGGGAGAGAAATGGAAAGTGAAGCCCGTGAGTTGAGATAAAGACAGTTTAATAAGACAGGAAAAAAAAAAAATAACAAAAATAATAATAACAATAATAATAATGATGATACAATGGTGATAATACGAAAGTAATAATAGTATGTACAAACAAGTGATGCACAATGCAATTGCTCACCACCCGCTGACCGATGCCCAGCCTAACCCCGAGCAGTCCGGCCCCCTCCCCCCGGCTAGCCACCCCTATATATTGTTTAGCATGACGTCAGATGGTATGGAATACCCCTTTGGCTAGTTTGGGTCACCTGTCCTGGGTCTGTCCCCTCCCAGCTCTTACTGCACCCCCCAGCCTGCCCGTTGGCAGGACAGAGCAAAGGCTGAGATGTCCTTGGCTTGGTATAAGCACTGCTCTGCAACAATTAAAGCATCGGGGTGTTATCAGCACTCTTCTCATTCTAAGCCAAAACACAGCATTCCACCAGCTACTAGGAAGAAAATTAATTCTGTGCTAACTGAAACCAGGACATCTATCCACCCCTTATTCCATACCATTTATGTCATGCTCAGGTTACACTCTTTTCCATACATTCTAATTAGTCACCTATAGTAATCATGGTAGTGATAACATACAGTATAATATACTATTTAACATGGTGCAATTCAGTTCATGGGCTATTCTCACCCAGTATTAAATCTCCTTGAGGTACACACCGGACCTCTCCGTTCTTTTGCATCACCCACCAAGTATATCCAGGTCCCTGAGCGAAAACAATTCCACGAATAGGTTTGCCTTTTCCTGAGGCAGGAGTAGCCCAGACTGTTTTATCCAGCATATTTTTTACATGCACTACAGGAACTTTATCCCCATCTACAGTACGTAACAGGTTTGATTGGGCAGGTCCAGCTCGGTTGGTAGATCCCCTAGTATTGACTAACCAGGTGGCCTTTGCCAAATGCGTATCCCAGTTTTTGAACGTCCCAGCGCCCATTGCTTTCAAGGTAGTCTTTAACAGGCCATTGTATCGTTCAACTTTCCCGGAGGCTGGTGCATGATAGGGGATGTGATACACCCATTCAATACCATGTTCTTTGGCCCAAGTGTCTATAAGGTTGTTTCGGAAGTGAGTCCCATTGTCTGATTCTATTCTTTCTGGGGTGCCATGTCGCCATAGGACTTGCTTTTCAAGGCCCAGGATGGTGTTCCGGGCGGTAGCATGAGGCACAGGATATGTTTCCTGCCATCCGGTGGTTGCTTCCACCATTGTAAGTACGTGGCGCTTGCCATTGCGAGTTTGAGGGAGTGTGATGTAATCAATCTGCCAGGCCTCTCCATATTTATATTTCAGCCATCGTCCTCCATACCAAAGAGGCTTTGACCGTTTGGCTTGCTTGATTGCAGCACATGTTTCACAGTCATGAATAACCTGTGCTATAGCGTCCATGGTCAAGTCCACCCCTCGATCACGAGCCCATCTGTATGTTGCATCTCTACCTTGATGGCCTGAGGTGTCATGGGCCCATCGGGCTATAAATAATTCACCTTTATGCTGCCAATCCAGGTCCACCTGAGCTACTTCAATCTTAGCAGCCTGATCCACCTGCTGGTTGTTTTGATGTTCTTCAGTAGCCCGATTCTTGGGCACATGAGCATCTACGTGGCGTACTTTCACAGCCAGGTTCTCTACCCGAGCAGCAATATCTTGCCACAATGCAGCAGCCCAGATAGGTTTGCCCCTATGCTGCCAGTTGTTTTGCTTCCATTGCTGTAACCATCCCCACAGGGCATTTGCTACCATCCATGAATCGGTGTAGAGATAGAGAACTGGCCATTTTTCTCGTTCAGCAATGTCTAAAGCCAGCTGAATGGCTTTCACTTCTGCAAACTGACTCGATTCACCTTCTCCCTCAGCAGCTTCTGCAACTCGTCGCGTAGGACTCCATACAGCAGCCTTCCATCTCCGATGCTTCCCCACAATACGACAGGACCCATCAGTGAACAGGGCATATTTCTTTTCATTCTCTGGCAACTGGTTGTACAGTGGGGCTTCTTCAGCACGACCCACCTCCTCCTCTGATGATATCCCACAGTATTTGCCTTCTGGCCAGTCCATGATCATTTCCAATATTCCTGGGCGACTGGGGTTTCCTATTCGAGCCCGCTGAGTAATCAGTGCAACCCACTTGCTCCATGTAGCATCAGTTGCATGATGCGTAGAGGGGACCCTTCCCTTGAACATCCAGCCTAGTACCGGTAATCGGGGTGCTAGGAGGAGCTGCGCTTCAGTACCGACCACCTCCGAAGCAGATCGAACTCCTTCATATGCTGCCAATATCTCCTTTTCAGTTGGAGTATAGCGGGCCTCAGATCCTCTGTATCCCCGACTCCAAAACCCCAGAGGCCGACCTCGAGTTTCCCCAGGTTCTTTCTGCCAGAGGCTCCAGGTGGGGCCGTTCTCCCCGGCTGCAGTGTAGAGCACATTCTTTACATCTGGTCCTGTTCGAACTGGCCCAAGGGCTACTGCATGGACTATTTCCTGCTTGATTTGTTCAAAGGCTTGTCGTTGTTCAGGGCCCCATTCAAACTCATTCTTCTTACGAGTTACTTGGTAGAGTGGGTTTACAATCAGACTGTAATTTGGGATGTGCATTCTCCAAAACCCCACAACACCTAGGAAAGTCTGTGTTTCTTTTTTGTTAGTTGGTGGAGACATAGCTGTTATTTTGTTGATCACATCCATTGGGATTTGACGACGTCCATCTTGCCATTTTATTCCTAAAAACTGGATCTCCCGTGCAGGTCCTTTGACTTTATTTTGTTTTATGGCAAAACCGGCTTTCAGAAGGATTTGGACTATTTTCTTCCCTTTCTCGAAAACTTCCTCTGCTGTGTCACCCCACACAATAATGTCATCGATGTACTGCAGGTGTTCAGGAGCTTCCCCCTGCTCTAGTGCAGACTGGATCAGCCCATGGCAAATGGTAGGGCTGTGTTTCCACCCCTGGGGCAGCCTATTCCAAGTATATTGGACTCCCCTCCAAGTGAAGGCAAATTGTGGCCTGCACTCTGCTGCTAGAGGGATGGAGAAAAATGCATTAGCGATATCAATTGTGGCGTACCACTTGGCTGCCTTCGATTCAAGTTCATACTGAAGTTCCAGCATGTCCGGCACTGCAGCACTCAGTGGTGGCGTCACTTTGTTCAGGCCACGATAGTCCACTGTTAGTCTCCACTCGCCATTAGACTTTCGCACTGGCCATATGGGACTATTGAAAGGTGAATGAGTCTTGCTGATCACTCCTTGGCTCTCCAATTGACGAATTAGCTTATGGATGGGAATCAGGGAGTCTCGGTTGGTGCGATATTGCCGCCGGTGCACAGTTGTGGTAGCAATTGGCACTTGCTGTTCTTCGACCCTCAGCAACCCCACAACAGAGGGGTCCTCTGAGAGACCAGGCAAGGTAGATAATTGTTTAATGCCCTCTGTCTCTAAGGCAGCAATACCAAAAGCCCACCGGAACCCTTTTGGGTCCTTGCAGTATCCTCTTCTAAGATAGTCTATGCCAAGGATACATGGAGCATCCGGACCAGTCACAATGCGGTGCTTTTCCCACTCATTCCCAGTCAGACTCACTTCAGCCTCCAATACAGTCAACTGCTGAGATCCCCCTGTCACTCCACAAATATAGATGGGCTCTGGTCCTTTATAGCTCGATGGCATTATAGTACATTGTGCACCGGTGTCTACTAAAGCCTTATACTTCTGTGCGCGTGATGTGCCAGGCCATCGAATCCACACAGTCCAATAAACTCGATTGTCCCTTTCCTCCCCCTGGCTGGAGGCAGGGCCCCCCTAATCCTGGTCAGAATCTTCCTCGTTTCTGTGTTTGAAGGACTGTCTGCTGGAAGTTGGAGCAGCAAACTTTTCGGAGAATCCCTTTTTCCTGATTGTTTTCTTTTGCAACTCACGTACCCGTGCCTCTAGGGTCGCGGTAGATTTTCCATCCCACTTTCTCATGTCCTCTCCATGGTCTCGTAAGTAAAACCACAGGGTGGCACGGGGTGAGTACCCACCATATCGTCTTCCTTGTGTGGGTGAACGCCTACCCCTGACAGCTGAGACACTGCTTTGTACAGGTGCGAAGGAGAATAATCTCTCTTCAAGTTGGTGAACCTTTTCAGAAAGTTTCTCCCAAGTGTTCTCCTTTGGTCGGTGGGCACTGGTTGGTTCAGGTGGGGAGGACAATAGATTCTCTTCAAGTTGGTGAACCTTTTCAGAAAGTTTCTCCACAGCTGAGACGCAGGCCTGTAAGGAAGAGGAGAGACTTTCTTCATACTGCCGGAGTTGTTTAGCCGCTTCACCCACTGTGGGTTCCTCATCCTCTTTCCAGGCCATTATTGCCAATGAGCTGGCATATGATGATGGTGCACTCCGTACAAACTTCCGCCACATGGGTCGTGTACACTTGACTTCATCTGGATCTGTGGATGTTTGTTTGAGGTCTGGATCCTCATAAATCACTTCCCGTACGGCTAATTCCCTCAGGTACTGGATTCCCTTCTCCATAGTGGTCCACTTGCCTGGTAGACATAAAATATCTTCCTTGAAGGGATACCTTTCCCTCACAGCTGAGAGGAGACGCCTCCAGAGGCTGGTGGGTCGTGCTCCATCTGCAATTGCTTTGTCAATGCCGGCGTCTCGAGCAAGGGATCCCAGCCGCTTGGCTTCCCTGCCGTCTAATTCCACACAATTGGCTCCAGAGTCCCAGCACCGGAGCAGCCAGGTGACAAGCTGCTCACCTATACAGCGACCAAAATCTTTTCGCACATCTCGTAGCTCGCGCTCGTTTAGGCTTCGGGTAGTTACTGTTGCTCTTTCGGCATCCTCATCTTCCTCCTCCTGAATCCTTGACGGCCCAGCGTCGTCATCATCTTCGTCATCTCTATACTTAGTTTTGGCAGAAGCCTTACCTGGATTGGCAGAAGACTCTCTGCGTTCTAAACGACTTGAATTTCTATACCATATTTTCACCTTCTCTACAGGGGCAGCTTGCACTGCTACTGCTCGTTTCTCTGACTTTGTTACAGGGTCTGCCACAGGGGTTGGAATGCCCTCTGCAGGGTCAACTTGCACTGCTACAGCTCGTTTCTCTGACACGGCCACAGGAGCTGGAGCGGCTACAGGAGCTGGAGCAGTTGCAGGAACCGGAGCTGTAGCGGCTACAGGAGCTGGAGCTGGAGCTGGAGCAGTTGCAGGAGCTGGGACTGGAGCAGCAGTAGGAGCTGGAGCTGGAGCGGCTTCAGGAGCTGGAGCTGGAGCGGCTTCAGGAGCTGGGACTGGAGCAGTTGCAGGAACTGGGACTGGAGTAGCGGCCGGAGCTGGAACTGGAGCGACTGCAGGAACTGGGACTGGAGCAGCTGCAGGAGCTGGAGCTGGAGCGGCTTCAGGAGCTGGAGCTGGAGCAGCTTCAGGAGCTGGGACTGGAGCAGTTGCAGGAACTGGGACTGGAGTAGCGGCCGGAGCTGGAACTGGAGCGACTGCAGGAACTGGGGCTGGAGCAGCTGCAGGAGCTGGGACTGGAGCGGCTGCAGGAGCTGGGACTGGAGCGGCTGCAGGAGCTGGAGCTGGAGCGGCTGCAGGAGCTGGGACTGGAGCGGCTGCAGGAGTTGGGACTGGAGCGGCTGCAGGAGCTGGGACTGGAGCGGCTGCAGGAGCTGGGACTGGAGCGGCTGCAGAATCCACCGTAGGGGTCACAGTGGCCGTTGGATCTGTCACAGGGTTTGGAGTGGCCGCAGGGTCTGTCACTAAGTTGACAGCAGTATCAATGGCAGCTCGATAGGCATGAGCCAGGCCCCAGCACGTTACAATGATTTGTGTTACTTTGGAACTGCCAGAATCATTACACCTTTTTTTCAAGCATTCTGCCAGTTTTTGAGGATTTTGCCATTGTTCAGGGGTGAATTTCCAACACACTGGGGGTGCCAACTGCTCTAGATGCCTGCCCATATCCACCCATACTCCCTGCCACCCACAACTATACTGCCTCCGGGCAGATCTCCGGATGAGCTTCATAAGTAGTTGTTTAACTTTAAGCAGAATCTGAAGCGCATTCAGGAGGCAGAACAACAAGACTATGGTATTCTGAGTATTCCAGAAATATTCAATATCTTGGAGAGCTATTGTGACAAGCTCAGGGGATAAGAGGGTGGTGAAGGAGGAAGGCAGAGTGACCCAGGAGGATACAGGGGTGGTGAAGGAGAAAGGGAGAGTAAGCAAGTAAGGAAAAATATCCTCCCCTTTCCCCTCCACAGATTGACTCTCTAATGGAGAAAAACAATAGGTATAATTGCTAATAGTTCCCAAGATGCTGTTTCCAAAGTACAGAGTCCACGATGTTACTGAGTATAAATACCAAGTTAGAGTCATGACCAGATATTTTATCGTCTCATAAGCCATTGCTATAACACTTAGTACCATAATGGTCTGAAACCAGGGCCCGGAGAGGAGAAACAACACTACAGAGAGCAAATACGGAAAATAATGTACTATAATACTCAATTTGGAAAACAGGCGCAGCAGAGTTGTGATTAAAGCAATCAGCATCATGACAAGTGACTATTAAGCAGGTCTAATCCTTACACCAATTTTAGTTTAACACACTCTGATCAGATCTGCCGTTATCTCAACCTTTCGGGCCCCACGTTGGGCGCCAAAAAGACTGTCGTGGTTTAACCCGACCGGCAGCTAAACACCACGCAGCCGTTCGCTCACCCTCCCCCCTCCCTCTCTGGGACGGGGGAGAGAAATGGAAAGTGAAGCCCGTGAGTTGAGATAAAGACAGTTTAATAAGACAGGAAAAAAAAAAATAACAAAAATAATAATAACAATAATAATAATGATGATACAATGGTGATAATACGAAAGTAATAATAGTATGTACAAACAAGTGATGCACAATGCAATTGCTCACCACCCGCTGACCGATGCCCAGCCTAACCCCGAGCAGTCCGGCCCCCTCCCCCCGGCTAGCCACCCCTATATATTGTTTAGCATGACGTCAGATGGTATGGAATACCCCTTTGGCTAGTTTGGGTCACCTGTCCTGGGTCTGTCCCCTCCCAGCTCTTACTGCACCCCCCAGCCTGCCCGTTGGCAGGACAGAGCAAAGGCTGAGATGTCCTTGGCTTGGTATAAGCACTGCTCTGCAACAATTAAAGCATCGGGGTGTTATCAGCACTCTTCTCATTCTAAGCCAAAACACAGCATTCCACCAGCTACTAGGAAGAAAATTAATTCTGTGCTAACTGAAACCAGGACAGTACCTCAAAGGAGGCTGTAGCGAGGTGGGGGTTGGTCTGTTCTCCCACGTGCCTGGTGACAGGACGAGGGGGAATGGGCTAAAGTTGCACCAGGGGAGTTTTAGGTTGGATGTTAGGAAGAACTTCTTTACCGAAAGCGTTGTTAGACATCGGAAGGGGCTGCCCAGGGAAGTGGTGGAGTCACCATCCCTGGAGGTCTTTAAAAGACGTTTAGATGTAGAGCTTAGGGATATGGTTTAGTGGAGGACTGTTAGTGTTTGGTCAGAGGTTGGACTCGATGATCTTGAGGTCTCTTCCAACCTAGAAATCCTGTGATTCTGTGATTCTGTGATCTCAGAAGTCGTGGAAATCTTCCGAGTGCTGCCCCTGACAGGAGGACACATGGGCAGGTGTGGAGGGGCTTGGAGAAGGGAAATGTGAGAACATGGGAGAGAAGGTTTCTTTGCCAATGGAGAGCAAAGACTTTTTGGAGATGTAAAAGGCATTCGGGACAACTACTATTCGGGGCAGCTACTGCTGCAGCACTGACTGGGAACGCATTCGTGTTAGGGACTAACCCTGAGTCAAGTTTGCCCTAAGCCTGGCCCTAAATGTCACGACTCGGCCCGACAGGAGCCCAATACTCTAATCCCCAGCACTTCCACCCGTACCGGGAAGCCAAGATCCAGTCCCTTAGAGCCTCACCTTTGCTTCTACCCTCTTGCTCACCCTAATCCCTAGCCCTTCTCCCCAGCATGAAAATTTCTAGGAGGCTGGCTGGGATCTGTGCATTTCGGCTCCCATTTGCCAGTGTTCCTGACAGTCCAGCAGCAGGTGTGTGGCTGGCATGGTGGCTGTGGGATCTCCTTTGCCTGAGCACCTGATAAGCACATAGAGGAAGAAGGCCTGGGGACGGGTTGTCGTGTCCCTTGCACGTGAGCACAGGACTGCAGAGCTGGAGGCACACGGCTTGGCCGTGTCTGTCCAAGGAGCTCCAAGGCCAGCAGTAGGCCCAGAGCTTGGACGATGATGGTGAGGCAGCTTCTGCCTGCTCTCATGATACACCACAGGAAGCCTGATCAGTAGGGATGCCCGCTCGAGGGGTGAGATTTCCGAGATGGGGAAGCTTTGCTTGGCAGTAGAAAACAGGAGGAAGAAGTTAGAGTCAGCTCTGAAGGTTGGGAGTGGGAATGAGGAAGAAAGAAACGTCCCTCAAAGGACGTTTGGAAGTCTGGGGTCAGACCGTGCCAGTGTCTTTCAAGGAACAGTCAGTGAGAGCCCAGAGATATTTCTGAAGGTACGGCAATGCCCTGGTGAGAGCAGGGTGGGGATCACAGGGAGACGGATGTGCCCTTGCCTACCTGCAGTCACAGCCTCCAGCTAAGCTGCTCTAACAAGTCCCCGGGGAAGCTTTGTCTTTAATGGCCTTCAGTGAGGCCAATTTAATGCTCCGAGAAACTTTGGTGTTTGCTTCTAACTTTAGCTCCTCCAGAGATTTCTTCAGATTTCTCCCAGTGTCTGAGGTAGCAGAGCACCAAGCGCCCCACAGGGTCATTAAAAGACAGAAATTCTTAACACGCCACGTCTGTTCCAACAAGTTTCTTCAAGCCTTTCCATCTTGTACACCTCATTAGGGAGGCTCTGGGAGTGTAGGTAAAGAGGAAACATTCGGTGTGCACTCGATGGATAGGTACTTTTCGTTACTCTCCAGCGTAGGCAAATAGTGACAGCAGCATTCCTTAGGTGGTGTTTCTCCTAAGGAGGTGTGGGCAGGTTGGCAAAGCAGTGGCTTGGGGCCAGGCACTGGATGGAGAACCTTGCTCGTCACCCTCCCAGGACAGCCACTTGGCCACCTGGGGCTTGCAGCACGCATCCTTACACCAGGCTTCTCCACTGAAATCAGCAGCCACATTTCACTGCTCCTTAGCTCCAGATCCCACCTGCTTTCCTCAGAGAACTGGCTGCACACAGGCACAGAAGGGTTTTCCTATTTTAAAGCCAACAACAGAAAAACACGAGACAGTTTACCAAACAATAAAACACTCCTCAGCTGTATGGCTCCATTGGAGTTCACCTACCCAAAAAGCGTTACTCTTCAGGGAGTGTTGTGTACTGATAGGCAGGGAATTATACATCTTCCTCTTAGTTAAAGTAACATCAAACAAATTAAAAAGACGAGGAGCTGGATAAGGACAAACAGACAGAGTGCTGAAAAGTTCTGGAGTCACCGTCCCTGGGGGTTTTTAAGGCAATGTTGGACGTGGTGCTCAGGGACAGGGTTTAGTGGGTGACACTGCTGGTAGGGCGATGGTTGGCCCAGATGATCTTGGAGGTCTTTTCCAACCTTTCCGATTCTGTGATTCTGTGATTTTTAACTCTAACTCTTAACTCCAACTCTCCAACTCCAACTTTATCTCTACGTCCAACTCCAACAAGTCTAACTCCAACTGTAACTCTAACTCCAAAGCTCATCGTAATTCTAACTGCAACTCAAATTTGAAAAACCCTAAGTTAAAAACAAGCAAACAAAGAAACAACAACAACAAAATCTCCAAGTTTAGGTTTTTATTTAGGCTTTTTCCAAACGTTTTATTTGGAAAGAGAGAAGGCGCAGAGTCCTGTTGTGTGGGGGTGTTGCATAAAGGCTCTCCAGGGGAGTTCAGGTGTACCCAAAGGCTTCCATTGGGAGCACTTTTTGGTGGGAGAGAGTGGCAACATTCGTGTTTTTTAGGGTCCTAATTAGGGTTGGGGTCCTAATTGGGGTTAGGGTCCTAATTGGGGTTAGTGTCATAATTAGGGTTAGGGTCATAATCAGGGTTGTTTGGAGAAAGTGCAGAGGCCTGTTGTGTGGGGGGTTGCGTAAAGGCTCCCGAGGGGGGTTCAGGTGTACCCAAAGGTTCCCTGGGGCATAAATGGGTCTGTGGGGTGGGGTCCATGGGGCATTAGTGTGGCTGGGGGGGGTGTTTATGGGGTAGAAAAGTGAGTGGGGTGGGGGAGGGGGGGGTTCATGGGGCATAAAAGGGGCTGGGAGCTTCTCCTGGGGCGTTAACGAGGCTGAGCGTTGGTTCAGGGGCGTATAAGGGGGGCTGGGGGTGAGAGGGTGAGCTACAACTCCCATCATCCCCCGCGCGGCGGGTGAGTCGCGCGGCAGACGTCACTTCCCCTCCAAAATGGCGGCGCCCGCGCGGGTGCGGGCGGCCCCGGGGGGGTCCCCGGAGCGGCTCCGGGCCCAGCTCCTGCCCTGCAGGGTCGGCAGCGACGGCCCCGCGCCCGTGGGAGCCTTCCTCAGGGCCCAGCACGGCCCGGGAGGCGGTGGGGAACCGGGGGGGGGCACCGGGGGCGGGTTCCGGGGGTTTGGGGGCACCGGGAAGGGAGGTGTTGGGGTTTGGGGGGGGCACCGGGGACCGGTTAGGGAATGGGGGGAGGGATTCCGGGGATTTGGGGTCACCGGGACCCGGTTTTTGGGGTCCTGACCCCCCCCATCCCCACCCCCACCCCCCTGGATAAGGGGGGAATGCTGGATAAGGGCAAACAGACAGAGTGCTGAAAAGTTCTGGAGTCACCGTCCCTGGGGGTTTTTAAGGCAATGTTGGACGTGGTGCTCAGGGACAGGGTTTAGTGGGTGACACTGCTGGTAGGGCGATGGTTGGCCCAGATGATCCTGGAGGTCTTTTCCAACCTTTCAGATTCTGTGATTCTACAAGTGGCTGAGACAAACCCCGTCAGCTTACAGGAAGATAGACATAGTGCGATTCGTTGTGCTACAGCGGCAGAAGACAGACATTCAGGATCATGCCTGAGAATATTCAAGGAGATGGAATCGACTTCGTTTGTGAGCTAAGACCAAGCACTCTGAGCAGAGCGAAGGCCACATTAGTCATTTCCCAATAAAATAATTAAATGATCTGGGCTAGGTGCTGGCTCAAGGTGCCAGAAAAAAAAAAGGGGGGGGGACTCTGCTGTGGGCACAGGAGAAACCAGTCATTACAGCAATTGGTAATGAGGGACGTGGTGGGATCTCAGATTAAATCCACTCGTGTTATCCAAGTCCTCTTTAGCATTTTCCTTCCCAGCTCACCCAAGTGCAGAGCAGGGCTGTGGGGATTTTATTTGGGGGCATTGTCTTCTAGCCCCCAGCCATGCCTGAGGAATTTGCAGATGGCCACATTGAGCCATCCATGGCTTTAGCACCAAGGTGTCTTCTGCGTGGAGCTCCTAGATAACACAGAGATATCATGGGAGAGCTGCACCCTTCTAGAGGGACGCCTGCAGCCCTGTGGGAACCCTGGAAGCAAGAATCTGAAGCAGAGATGAGTGCAGGTTTATGCTGAGGTTCATCAGCCACCTACTCAAATTTCCGTCTAATGCTCTGGGAGCAGCAGTCAAATGAACAAAGCTCACCCCTGTGTTAGCACAGAGCCTGCTCTGTGGGCACACTCAGGGGGCACACAGACAAGGTGGGAGAAGGGCTGCTGGTTTCCCTGGCTCAGGGCGGTGATTCAGCTGAACTCCTGAGTTTCACGTGGGCCCACTTCTCAAGCTTTTCCAGGAGGATCTTTTCCGTGAGCTTTCCAGGCACAGAGGTGAGGTTCAGTGGCCTGTAGTTCCCCGGGTCCTCCTTTCTACCCTTTTTAAAAATGGGAGTGATGTTTCCCTTTTTTCTGTGTTGTTGAGCACCATGTCAATAACACTTCTCCTCTGGGTGGGTTGTCTAGTACCAGGACCAGGAAGTTATCCTCAATGCACTCCAGGAATCTTCTGGACTGCTCACAGCCTGCTGTGGAGTTTTCCCAGCAGACATCCAGGTGGTTGAAGCCCCCCATCAGGATGGGAGGGTGCGAGTGTGACGCTTCTTGTAGTTGAAGCAAGAATGCCTCATCCACTGGCTCCCCTTGATCAGGCAGCCTGTAGTAGACCCCAGCCACAAGCTGTCGCTTCTTGGTGCGGTCTGTAACTCTCACCCACAAACTCTCAACTTGTGCATGGCTGTTTCTCAGTGGCAACTCTTCACGATCGATTCTTTCTCTAATGTAGAGGGTGATGCTACCTCCCTTCCTTCTCTGTCTATCCCTTCTGAAGAGTTTGCAGCCCTCTGTCCCAGTGTTCCAATAATGTGATCCATCCCACCATATTTCAATGACAGCAATCAGGTCATATTTGTCTAACTGAACCATGGTTTCCAATTCCTCTTGCTTGTTTCCCATGCTGTGTTCATTGATATAGAGGCATTTCTATATATATAGTTGCTGGGCAACTGGTCGTATCGTATTTCTAGAACCCTTCCCAATTGTACCGGGACAGTTGACAAGTATTTCCCTACCATTACTCAGAGAGATAGTGTTCTCAGGTATGCTTTCTTCACTCAGAGTAGAGTCCACTAGAAGCCGCTGAACACTCACTTGTCCTTCAACGATGAATGTGAGGTGACATGTATTTGACCGGTTAATAGGCCATTAGGAGGAGAAGTGTGGGAAGGCTGTGATGAGGTCAGTTGTGGCTAATAAGTAATAAGCTGCCACAAAGTGCAGCTTGGAGGTAATTCCCCTCTGCCCAGCAATGGCAATCCAAATAATATTTCATATGGTGGAACTCTCACATCTTTGCTTGGTGCTGTTTGAATTCGTAGAAGCACCAAAGGTAAACATTTTGTCCAGGGAAGTCGAGTTTCCAGAACTAATTTAGTTAATTGTTTTTGTTTGTTTCTTTCTTTCTTTGTTTATTATTATCTGATTCATTCGCTCCACTCTTCCAGAAGATGAAGGATGCAAAGGAGTGTGAAATTCCCAGTTAATCTCCAGAGTCTGCATTAGCCCTTGTAGTACCTGTGATGTGAAGTGACTTCCCTGATCAGAGTCAACATTTTCAACAGTTCCATACCTGGGAATTACTTGTTTGAGCATTACTTTAGTTACTGTGTTCACAGTAGCAGATACTGAAGGGAAAGCTTCCACTAAAACTAGTAAGTATTTAAATCTGCCTATTTTAGGGAGTTCTGTAAAATCCACCTGTATACTCTGGAAGGGTTGAATTACTGGTTCTCTCCCCCTTTAGACTGACTGCAGATGATTTTCCTATTTACCTTCTGACATACTGCACAACTCCTGCATACTTGTGTGGCCAGAGTAAATATTCCCACAGATACATATTTTTGTATCTTTTGTACCTTGGGCAGTGACTGGATTCCTTTTTTTTTTTTTTTTTTTTTTTTCTTTTTTTTTTCTGGTGCCCTTTTTTGTGCACTCTTGCAATTTCAGTAGGTAATAATAAATTGTCTGGGACTTGCTTTACAAGCTCTCCATGGACCAGTTTCTTCCCCTTACTATTGATCAACCCACGTTCCTCCCATTTTACCAAATATATGAACCACCCCATAAGTATAATTTGAATCAGGATAGATTATTCCCTTTTTCCTTTTAAGAAGTGTGAACGCCTGATTCAAAGCATACAATTCACAAGTTTGGGCTGACCAGTTATTGGGTAATCGGCCCATCTGTTTTACTTCTCCACTTAATCCATCAATTATAGCACATCCATAATATCTCTTTCCCTGTACCACCTTTGAAGATTCATCAAAAAACAGAATATCTCCTTCCTCAAGGAGAACATCTTGTAAATCAGGTCTCATTTTAGTCTGATAATAAATTAAATCCAGGCAGTTATGTTCTATACCCTCTCCGGCACTTTCTCCTCTCCATAGGAAAGTAGCTGGATTCAAGCATGCTTTTGTGGCTAACACTAGATCATCCTTTTCAATCAGTATTGCTTCATATTTCAAAATTCTAGAATCAGTCAGCCAGCACCCAGCTTTCTGAGTCAAGATCGTCTTAACCCGGCGTGTGGAGTGGTAACTACCAGATGACCCCCAAAAGTTAATTTCCTGCTCTCTTCAACCAGAATCGCAGTTGCAGCTACAGCTTGAACACATTCAGGCCATCCACTATAAACTGGGTCTAGCAATTTAGACAAATAAGCCACTGGTTGCTGCTTATCCCCCCATTCCTGGGTCAATACTCCTAATGATCCACAGTAGCAAAAAAATAAAAAGGCTTATTTAATGTGGGTAGAGCTAAAACAGGCGCTGTGATTAGGCTCCGCTTCAAATTTTCGAACTCTTTTTCTTCTTTTGTCCATTCAAGTTTATTAGGCTCCTCCTCTAATAATTTAAGATACGACCCTTTTGACTTCTGAGCATATGCTTCTATCCATAATTGACAATATCCTATTAACCCCTGGAACTTCCTTGGGTCTTTCTTAGTTTTGGCTAGGGGTAGCTCAACAATTCTTTCAATCCTCTCTGGATTTATTCTCCATTTTCCCTCAGACACTAGATGCCCTAAAATCTTAACTTCTCTTTCCACATATTGCAATTTGTTTTTTGATTCTCTCAAGCACTGTTTTCCCAGAAAGTTTAGTAACTTGTTAGTGGCTTCTTTCACCACTGTGTTATCTTGTCCTGATAACAAAAGATCATTCACATATTGCAACAGTAATACCGCCTGTGGATATTGGAATTGCTCCAAAATCTGCTCTAAGACTTGCCGGAATAAATCTGGTGATTCTGTCAACCCCTGAGGTAAAACCATCCATCTATACTGTTATTTCTGACTTGTTTCAGGGTCTTCCCATTCAAAGGCAGATATGTTTCTGCTCGCAGGGTACAGAGGACAGGCCCAAAAGGCATTTTTAAAATCAATTGCACTGAATCCACTTATGCTCATGTGGGATCTTGCTCTTGGAGTATATGGATTTGGAACCACAGGGTGGCGCTTCCACACTATTTCATTAATTTATCTTAGATTCTGTACCAGTCGGTAAGAACTGTCAGCCTTTCTTACTGGCAGAATAGGAGTGATAGAGACATGCATGATTCCAATAAACCATCTTCAATCCATTCTCTTATTACTGATTTAAGACCATTTCATCTCTCAGTTGAAATAGGGCTTGAAATAGTTGAAATAAAGCTTCTGCTTTATTGCCTCATATCCTTCCTGCATAGCCATCTTTAGGGGAGTAATATTAATTCCTCCTGTTTCCCTCCTTGACCCACACTATGGGGTCTATTTCTTTCTCATCATCTTCTGTCAATAACTTCATTGATACCGTAATTCCTGTCTTACAATTTACTATCTGTATACCCAGTTTCATCATCAAATCCTTCCCCAGCAAATTAGTCCCTGCCTCAGGTACATACAGTAATTGCCCAGTGATTGTTTTATCCCACAGGCTCAGTTTGGTATCCCCCAAAAGTGGCGCTGTTATCCCTATCCCTTCTATTCCCGTTGCCCTTAGGGTTTTATCAGTTCATTTATTAGGTAATTTAAGCCCTTATACTTGATGGCTCAGTGATGATCTAACTGCCCCAGAACTTCTTCATGAGGTCATCAAGGGCTCTAGGTGGGACCAGCTTTCCGAGAACCCCTGACTCCTCTATTCTGAATTTGTAACAGCAAGCAACCTCTTCATTTTCTGTTCTGGACACTCCCACTTCAAGTGACCAGCCTGACCACACTTGAAGCATCTTCTTTGTCCCTGTCATGATTTAGGCTGCAACACAGGTAGCTTTCTCTGCTTGTCATTGTGCTGTTTTTACTCAGGTGGGCTTATTTAACCTGTCTTAAATATGCTCTTACAGAGGCACAAACAACATTGCTTATTGGCTCAGTTCTGGCAAGTGGCAGGGCTGTTATCTAACATGGGGCAGCTTCTGTATTCTTCTTGCAGAAGCCACCCCTATGGCCCCCTGCTACCAAAACCTTGCCATATAAACCCACTACAGTCATTCTGTCATCTCTCTTCCTCTCCCTTCTGCTCTGGGTCCGACTTCTCCTCCTGAGACGTTCTCCCTTTGTCTCCAATCCTCTGCTTCATTACCTGTTTCAGCGTGGATATCCTTAGTTTTGCTCTGTCTTTCCTTCTCCTCTCCCCTCCTGACATCCGCCTTTTGGGCCTCCTGCAGGAGGGTCTCTAGTGGCTTTTCACTCCATCCTTCTATCTTCTGGAGCTTTTTTTGTATGTCCAGCCAGGTTTTAGTCACAAAATGTACTTTCAAAAGCGCTTGGGCTAAAGGGTCCTCCGAATTCATCCCTGAGTATTTCCTCATTCTATTCCTCAGTCTTTGCAGAAAGTTATGAGGGGATTCATCCTTTTGTTGTTGCATTTCAAATGCTTTAGTAAAATTCTGGGACTTTGGTACAGCTTCCCTAATCCCCATTATTATTATGCCCCTTAAGTCTCATAGGAGCTTTGTGCTACAGGTTGTTACTATTCTAATTGGGGTCATCAAGTGGGTATTTCTGCTCTCCTGGAATCACTTCTGGTCCGAGGATGGGGGAGGTAGCTCTTTCTCATTCTCGCATAGCTGCCCTCCTAATCAGTCCCTGCTCTTCTCCGGTAAATACCACACTCAGGATTGACATAATCTCCGCCCACGGATATCAATTAGGCTGTAGAAACTGATCTAACTGTTCTGCTAGTCCAATGGGATCCTCAATTAAAGGTTTAATTTCCTTCTTAAAACTCTTAACCTCTCCGCTGATGACAGCAGAGTTCACATAACCTATTTGCCCTGGTCCAATCAGGACCTCCATAAGAGGATACATAGAAGTGCCAGCACTATTAGTATCAGGAAATGGAAAATTTTCAATGTCATTTTTACATTGTTCTAATTCTCATCGGAGCTTAGAGTGCACTTTCTTTTTAGTGACAGAATCATAGAATCACAGAATAATCTAGGTTGGAAGAGACCTCCAAGATTGTCCCGTCCCACCCCCTCCCCCCCTCCCCCTTCTGGGGCAGCTGCTGCTGCCGTCAGTACAATATTAGGATTATAGGGAGGGAGTAAATTATCCAAGGGTTCTCACTGACCAGTCCTTTCTTCTAACTCCTCTTTCCCCTGATCCTGACCCTTTTTCAGTAAAAGCTGATTCACCTCCTGGACCCAGAAAGCAGCATAACTTGATTCCTCCTCCAGAAAAAGGAACCTTATCATTTGCATACAAATATGAGTCTGATAAACACAGTCTTCATCAGACCCGTATTTTGGCCAAAATACTGAAGTTCCTTTTATTGGCTTTTTAGGCCAGGCACTTACATAATATCTAACCATTTTTTTTTCCTTTTCCCTGTTTTTTGGGTTGTTTTTCCAATTCCTTATCATTTTTCACAAAGGACCATCTTTAGACACAGTTCCAGAGTCTCCATCCCCATTCTGCTCTTCCTTGGAGCCCTTATTCCCCATCTCTTCCTGACATGGTGCCGTGGACTTGACTGTTTGCGGGGTTACCACACACCTGTACCTAGGATAAGGAGAGGGGTATACTGCTGAACACTTTACCATGCCCAGGATAACATACAACTAAAGGCTCTTAATTCCCTGAGACTCTCTTTCGTCCTTCTGTCTTTTCCTTTGTCTGTCTATGGCCGTGCCACTCACAGGACTATGGAACCGCGGATCAGGACTCCACACTCGCTTCGCACTAAAAGTGCATTTCATTCACATTCCACAAAAGAGCCACCCAGACTTCTCCCTCCCCCCCCCCCCCCAAGGCAATACAGTAAAGCTTGTCTTGCCTTGGTCAGTGCATGGAATTACTGGGTCTATTTCTATAATAGTGCCTGCGCCTGCTGCTCTCCCTTCTCACCAGTGCTCCACACAGCCTTTCTATACCATATATGTACAGTTTTATTTGATCAATCCTCTTATTTCTCATTTTCCCCTCTTTTCTCATGATTAGAGAGCCTGTGATTTTTGTTTTTACTGTTCTCACACAGTTTTTCTCAGTCTTCCTCCTCATTTTGGAACAGTGAAGCCTCCTACTGTCCACTTACCTACTTAGCATTTCCCTTTGTTTTGACTACACAACTACCTTTGAATACACAAGGTTAGTTTCCTACTACAAAAACACATTCTATTTCAAAAACAAGTTCTACTGCAAAAGCACATTCTACTTCAAAAACATGTTCTGCTGCAAAAACACAACTTGATTTCTCAAACTTTGTGGCCCAGGACACAGGAGGTTTTTATAGAGGTGAAGCTGGGCCATCTGTTTGTGATAAAGGCACCAATCACTGTTGATATGTAAGTATTATGTTAAAGAATTGACAAGATCCTAGCCATGGGATTGATATTGTTAGTGATATTCAGCTTAATTGGTTGTTATGTACATGTATATATGGTGTTAAAGTATTGACTGTGCATTGTTAAGAAGTCTTAATGTGTAGTTGTGGCTATAGCCAGTATAATCATGATGGTATTACACAGAATCACATAATCACAGAATTGTAGGGATTGGAAGGCACCTTGAAAGATCAGGTAGTCCAATCCCCTGTCAGAGCAGGAACACCCAGATCATGTTACATAGGAACGCGTCCAGGAGGGTTTTGAATGTCTCCAGAGAAGGAGACTCCATAGTACCCCCGGGCAGCTGTACCGGGTCTGGCTGGGATGTTAACTTTCCCTGCAGCAGCCCATAGAGTGCTGTGCTCTGCACGTGTAAGTAGAAGAGCATTGGTATCACACCACTGCTATGTCTGCTGCTGAGCAGTACTGGCACTGCATCAGGACTCCCTCTAATCCCCCAAGAGCCAGCAGGATGGGGATGGGCAAGAGGTGAGGAAGGAACATTACCAAGGCAGCTGACCTAAACCAACCAAGAGGATATTCCATGCCCTGTGATGTCACACTCAGCAATAAAAAGTGGAAAATGGAAGAAGAGCGGAGGAGTGGGCTCTAGTTGTGAAAACATCTGTTCTCATCAAGGATGTGGTCAAGTATCACGTGTTTGTGGGAAGTTAGCCTTTGCTTTTTTGTTGTTGTTTTTGTTTTTTCTTTTCCCTTTTCCTTTTTTTCCCTTTTGTTAAATTATTTAATTAATAATATATTTTTTTCCCTAATAGTTATCTTTTCTTTTAATTACATTATCCTTATCTATCTCAACCCATGAGTTATTTCTTTTCTTTTCTTCTTCCCCTTCTCTTCTAAGGAAGGGAAATTATGACGGCGTGGTTGTGGTGGAGTTCATCTGTCTACCAAGGTAAAACCACCACAACTTTGAGGACCACAGAGCACTGGAACAGGTTGCCCAGAGAGGTTGTGGGGTCTCCTTCTCTGGAGACATTCAAAACCCACCTGGATGCAATCCTGCACAATGCTCTAGGTGATCCTGCTTGGCAGGGAGGTTGGACTAGATGATCTTCAGAGGTCTCTTCCAACCTCAACCATTCTGTGATTACATCATTGAATCGTTTAAGTTTGAAAAGACCTCTAAGATCATCAAGTCTAACCATTAACATAGCATTGTCAAGTCCACCACTAAACCATGTCCCTAGCACCAAATCCACTCATTTTTGAATACCTTCAGGGATGGTGACTACTAACTCCTTCCCGGGGCAGTCTGTTCCAATGCCTCACAAACCTTTCAGTGAAGAATTTTTTTCCTTATACTCAACCTAAACATTCTGTGGTGAACCCTGGAAGATTTAGACTCAGAATGCTGGAGACCAGGGAATGAAATTCCAGTCTCTAAACCCTGGTTCCTATTAAGACTGGGGAAGACACAACTGATTTCCTTTTAGACAGTGGCACGACCCACTCAGTAGTGACAACTGTAAAGGATCTTTGCTTGAGGCAAAATGACACCAAGCAAACAACCAAATAAACCCATCCAAACCAACAAAGACAGATGAACAACTGGAAAAGTGAAAATAAATGGACATCTCCTGTTCTGTATCAGATAAAGATCTTTTTTCTAATGTGTGCTTTATTTCACCATTATCCTCACAAGGTAATATCAAATGCATTCCTACTAGACTAGGGTTAGTTTAAAAGATTGTATGTAGCCTATCTTTATCATGTCATGTGTCATCCTAACAAGCTAATTTTCACAATCAGACACTGTTGTAAGTCAACACCTTTAACATTTTTCTTCCCAACCTGGATTTAAAGTGGGATTAAGGGAGAACATAATACTTCTGCATAGAGGACCTCACCTTCTATCAGCAAATAAATGAAATGGACTAAATCTCACTTTACCAACAAGCGAGAATGGAGTGGAGGATACGCAGAGGTGGGATAATGCAAGCTTATGTCAGAATCAGTGTGCCTGCACTTTAGCTCACGTGGTGAACAGCAACCCTCCTAGTGATGCATAGTCGTACAAGTGGTCTAGTTCCCTGGAGAGACACTGCTCTCGGTCTCACCACTTGGTTGCCTCAACTAATCCCCTCCTTTGCCTGTGTCAACCATTTGGTGAGATAAAGAATGGGGCACAAAGGGGTGGCAAAGGATGGTAGCACCGAGGGATTGAAAATTAAATGAAGGTCAGTGAGGTTAGACAAACAATGCATGATATTGTCTCCTCTGCATTCTTGCCTGGCTAGGCCCAGCATCTGACAAGTCAGGAGCCCAGTGCACCATCAGGATTCTGAGACAATATCCTAATGCAACTGGATGCACAAAGCTGTGCTTTTCCCCAGCAGCAACACAAAACCCACAGCAGTGACATTTCTCCAAACGCGAGTCCAAAGAAAACCTCAGTGGGGAGAATCTTTGGCATGCAGATATGCACATGTGCTACACACAAGTCGAGTCTTGGAATGGAGAAGATGACGTGCACAAATGAATACTAAACGTGATCTACTAGGATAGTGTCCTGGTTTCAGCTAGAATTGAGTTAATTTTCCTCCTTGTAGCTGGTGTGAACAGTTATATGGGGGGGCTGGCTGGGTTGGGGGGACTGGGTGCTCAGGGATAGGCTGGGCACCAGTCAGCGGGTGGCGAGTGATTGCATTGTGCATCACTTGTTTGTACACATTATTAGTAGTACTATTATCATTATTATTGGTTTCCTTTCTTTACTGTCCTAATAAACTGTCTCTATCTCAACCCACAGGTTTTCATTGTTTTTCTGATTCTCTCTCCTACCCCAGAGAGGGAGGGGGGGAAGGTGAGTGAACGGCTGTGTGGTGCTTAGCTGCCAGCTAGCTTAAACCACAACATTATTAATAGTTTCCAAGAGATGGTTCCAGAAGCACAGAGGTTATGGCCCCACTAGTCTCACAACCAGTAATTTTATCATATCAGAAGGCAGAGTTACACAGCAGAGCAATATGATAACACTAAACCACCCCCCAGAAATGACAGACAGCACAACAGGGAACACATACAAGTAACGTGCCATACAACACAATTCTGAAAACAAACACAGCAAACCCAACATCAAAACAAAACAACACAACAACAAAACAAAAACAAACACAAACAAACAAAAGTGATCATCAACCATTAAACTGATCTAATGTTTATAACGTCTTTTAACATGCTCTTTGTAGCATGTTATATCTTAATAGCTGGATTTGCTATTCCAGCTTTAATTAAAAAGAGTCATTTGCCCTGGCTATGCAGGGCCAGCAGCAACATTCTGCAAGCCGAACCCATAGAGGTATTGGCGTCTTCATTTGACTTCTTATTTTTAGGATGATCTGAGCTGCCAGAAGACACACTGGTGTATTGACATCCTTCAGGACAACTTGGAGGGCTGCAACAGAAAGAAATAGAGCAGAGATGAAACCCACCTGTAATACACAATAAATGTTTGTTCATTGTCTTCTGTATTATAAAAACAAGGAGTTCTGTTTGAGGAGCGGGAGTTGTGAAAGCTCCCTGCTGAAGTAAGGAGCTGTATAATGCTTGGCTAGACACTATGAAAATTCTTTTGCTTAATGTAACAAAAAAGAGAACCCCCTCCCCTTCTCTCCTTCTGCATCTCAGTTGTCTCTTTTGTTCAAAGACACTGCTGCAAAGCTCATGTAACCACCTCCTGATAAGCTGCTAAACTAGTGTATCAACATCTTGCCTTCCTGTCTCACGCTGGGCCAACATGACCAAATAAAAAAAATACGTTGAACCACAACGCCGAGGAAGACTACGGCCTTCATCTTCACGAGCACCAGAGGGACAGAGACGGCCCCCCAGCAACAGTGCGCGCAGTCGCAGAATATCCCAGGATGTGCTGCGTAATCCCGGAATTACCAAGATATAAAAAGGGACCCTGGCGGGGGTGAGGTGCATGCCGTTGGCGGAGCCGAGACTCCCCGGCCGCCCAGCGCTGTTTTGCTTGCTGTTGGCTTACTCAATAAATTCCTTTCTATGATTAATGCAATGCTCTCTGAAAATTAATTAAGGGGGCAACTTATAACACCACGGACCTTCAGAGACCTCCTGGCATGCCTCCAGGCCATGCCAGCCCCACCTGTCTCCTTCCCTGGCCAGGGGAAGCAAGTGGGACAAAGGGATCAGCTGGAAACTGCTGCTCAGGAGCTTCCCACATGTCTCCCCCATTTCCCTGGAGCATGGGAAGGCATGGCTGCACACTGTGCAGGCTCTAACCCCTGTCCACTGGGCGCAGCACCCCCAGCACCGACCGCACTCACCTTGGATGAGCTCATTCAGCTTCTCCTCACTCCGGATGTCAGCACAGTAGACAGCAATCCCTAGGCACAGTGCTATTGTCAGAGCCTGCTTCCCAGCACAGCCCCATGTCCAGCCAGCCTGCCTGTGTCCCCTCCAGCTTCCCACCAAGGACGGAGCCTAAGGGGGAGCTTGAGCAAGGCACACACCAGGCCCACGTGCATGGGCAGGGGGCTGAGGGAGGCACAGGGCTCCTGGGGTACAATCAGGGGCTTCAGGGCCCACAGGGCTGGGCCTTGCTGCCAGGGCAGGGCCCAGACAGGGAAGCAGGGCCTTGGCTTACCGATGAATTTGACAGCCTTCTTTCGCAAGTTGTCCTGAGCATCCTCCAGGTATGGCAGGCTCTGCTGCAGGTATCCTTCCACCCTGCTCCTCTTCTGCTTGAGCTGGGGAAAGCACAAGGGCACAGAGCTCACAGACCCTCCCCAGCCAGCTGGACGACTCCCTCCTGCCAGCACCCCCCTTCCCCTTTCCCCCAGGCCATCCGGAGCTCCCAGCCAGGAGCTCTGTGGGGCTGAGGTTTGGAAAGAGTTAGGAGACCCTTCTGTCCCGCTGCCAAGGCCCAGATGGGCTAGGGTCTCCTCCCGCATCCTGGGGGTGGGGAAGGCAGAGGGGCCTGCAGAAGAGCCCTTGGGGCTCTGTGCTGGAGGGAACGGAGCCACAATGCAGCAGCAGGCGGGGGACTCTGGGCTGGAGCAGCCTGGGCATGTCAGACAGGCTTGTCCATATGGGGCCTGGGGCTGTGTGGTTCTCCTTACCAAGTACTCCCAAATCTTAATGGCGTTTTTGTTCTGAGCCAGCTGCTCAAGCTCTTTCCACTTCAGGAACTTTGCACAAGCAAGTAGGGCTTCTGCAGAGACCTGTGGAGAAGCAGAGGCAGGGAGATGGCACCGCACACACATACCTAAAGTGTCTGATTGCCTGCTACCCTGGCCCCCCCCATGCCCAGAATACCCTTCTGGTGTCAGCACACCCAGTGCCTACGTCAATGGCCAGGTCTGAAATCTGTACCTTGGCCACACTCTCAGTCTCGTCACTCATCCGGAAAAGCAGTGGAATAATGGCCCTGTGCACGGTCTTCTTCATTTCTCCTTTTTTCCACCACAGCACAAACTCCATCAAGTCTTTGAAGAGGAGCACGGAGCATTCTCGCACCTCACTGGACACCTGTTAGGGAGGACAAAAGGAGGACTTCTCCAACTGCCAGCCTCCCCCTGTCCATGGGGAGCAAAGGCCATAGGGAGGCTGATGTGAAGGGTGAAGCCTCGTGTTCGGAACAAAGGAGCTGGAGGCCCGCACAAGGCAAAGAAACAGGTTTCCTGCACAGGCCGTGTGTGTCTCAGAGTGCAGTCCCAGCTGGCCCACTTTTACTAGTAGCTGCACCAGCCATGTCAAAGCAAAGCTCTACTGGGAATGGGCTGAGGAGGAGACATAGCTGGCCTTTGATAATGCCTCTGGGGCATTCTAAGACTGCTCAGCCTTCATCTTCCTGCCCCCAGAACAGAAGCTCTTGGCTGCCCAGAGCTCTCAACTCGACAGGGAGAAGCCCTGCTGCACTGCAGAGCCCAGAAGACAGCCCACCATAACCCAGAGGATCAGAGAGAGGAGAAGGCCTTGCCCGAGTGCTGCCCACAGGCCTGGGCCGAAGGGCAGTGCCATTGCAGGGTGCCCGTCTGTGGGGCTCAGTCACCAACAGCAGTCTTACATTGTTAAACAGAGGCAGGAGTCTCCCAGCCAGTGCCAGAGCGATGCGGCTGGCCTCCTTCTTCTCCAGATGATGAATCACATTTTTGAAGATAGTCAAGGCCTTCATGGTGATGCACGTGTTGTCATACTGCAGTGTATTCATCATGTCCGGCAGCAGGACCAACAATTTTCCTCTCTGTACAGAACGACACCATTTGCTTTTAGTCAAGAGGGGAAGGGCCATCCTGGCCAAAATAATCTGATTACGGAGCACCAGACTCCTGCCCTGTGTCCTGGTAGCACAGACTGTGTTGTGGGGACAGAAGGGCACAGGGAAGGGACTTCAAGAGAGCAGAGATCCTGTATCCCCTGCTGAGTCACCCTCTTTGCCACCTGCTTCCAGGGAACCCATCGGGAAAGCTTCTGGAAAGCTCCACAGGCAGCCACCAGGCCCCACCACAACCCACCACACCACAACCCACCCCACCTCCTGCCTCCCAGCCTAGGCCAAGCCACGGCGTTGCCTCCTGCCCCAGCACCAGGTTGTCAAAAGGTCTTCACTTGGCAATGTCTCACTCACCACCTCAGGTCTCTCTGACATCGTGTCGAGGGCTCTGAGCACCATCCAGAGCATTGGCAGGCTTTGAAGCCTCAGACACACCCGAAACTTGTCTGGGTCACAGAAATCCAACATTATCTGATTCGTGGGGTACATCATCTGAAACGAACACAGCCATGAGAAATGGACAGAGCCTACGGGCTGCGCCCTGCAGCTCCTGGCTCCCCTGGCAGCTCAGGGCAGGACATGAGGGACACACAGCCCGTCCTGGAGCAGCCATGCCTGCGGAGGAGTGTGTGGCTTCTGTGTGCCCTGCGCCTGGCAACACAGAGCATCCTTTCTTTGCCTGCTCCTCCTTCCCTCTGGCCATCCGCAGCCTCTTGGTCTCACACCTCTGAGGAGCGACTGACCAGCACCATGTGGCACAAAGCAGGCACTGGAAGCAGGTGGCTACAGGTGCTACTAGTCCCTGGCCTCACAGCTTGCTCAGCCCGTGCAGAGGCCATGGCTCTGCCCCAGCCCCAGACATTGTCCTGACTCTGCCCCAGTCATTGCCAGGAGCCGGGGGAAAGACAGCACTGCCAGGAAAGGGGCAGGCTTCATGTCTGAGCACACGGACCCCGCATGGCTGGTGGAGGGGGGCTGGTGCTGGCCCTAAGGGGCTGTGTCCTTGTGTCCTGGAAGAGGTGACAGGCTGGAGAAGATGGGATGGGGAGAGGACCATGCCTGTTTTCCTGGAGGAGCACACATAGCCCCAAAGGGGAACAAGGTGTGTTGTCTGGTTACTCACAGCCAAGCGAACGGTGCTTAAGTCCATGGCGTTGACTGCAAAGAAGCTGCACACTTCATTGTCCCAGAGAACATACTGTAGCTCCTGAAAGATCTTCTCTGAAGTAATTGGAAGGGAAAGTATCACCTTCCAGATGTCCAGCGTAGTGCTGCAAGCCCAGAACACACTGTTGGCAGGGCTGCCCTGGTAACAGCGCCATGACCCAGACCAACCCCGCAGGCCCCGGGCTGTCCTGCAGCCCTGGACCTCGCCACCCCGTGCTTAGGGAGCCCTGGGGGATCAGGCTGGGCAAGCAGGAGGGGCCTGAGGTGGTGCTCCCTGTGGGGCAGGAGGGATCGTGATGGGGTCTCTGGGCTGCCTTGGTCCAGTCTGGATGCTGAGACCCTGGCTGCTCCAACAGGGCTGGCGAGAACCTTGCGATGGAGGGGCCCACTCCACTGGGAGGATGCGCACCATGCGATGGAGGGGCCAGAGATTCTCCAGGTCCTTCTCCCCACATAGAAAAAGCCCCCAGGGCTTCTGGGGCTCGTACCTGTCAAGTGTCGGAAGGTCTGTCAAGATGCTTATGAGCACTTCCCTAGGAAAATGGTTGGCCATTGTGGAAAGTAGTGAGAAGAGTTTCTGGTGTTTTGAATCTGTGCAGTCGCTCAGGCTTTCATGGATGAACCTCAGAAGCTTTGGCACCTGGAGGAGATGTGGGAGAGAATGTAGCTGCCACTGGACTGCAGCCAGTTGCCCCGGGGGCCACTGAAACTGCTGCCCAAGAGCTGGGAATTCGAGGCAGGATACGTGAGGGATGAAAGGGCTCAAGGACAGGGCAATCCAGCCACAGGCTGCTTACTTCCATCAGCCAGGTGGCAGGGTCTTCAAGTGCTACGTCCATCATGAATTCAGCCCAATGATACTCATCATCTTCGGTGCTGTAGCTACTCATTATGTCAAGAGTCTTGAGGACAACGGCTGTCCTCTGAGAAGGCTGGAGGTATTTTCCAAATGGCTATGGAAAGAAGGAAGGAAGACATGACACATTCAGTCAGGGGAAAGGAGGAACAAAGACCCTCCCTTCAGGGCAGAGCCATGCTCACGGCCCCCACCTGTGCTAGGCCCAGGTTTGCCTCGCAGGAATCCGTGAGAAGGGAAAGGGAGATGGCCTGGCTGGTGGGTGCCTGGCTCCTTACCTCTTCACTGCAACAGTTGTTCAGGAAAGCAAACAGATTCCAGATCCTCTCCATGGCGTTTACCTGCACAGCTATGCTTGAAGAAGTGGTAAATTCCAGCAGCACCTGTGGGAAGAAAAGCTTCTGGTCTGCTCTGGGAGCTGACAACTGCTCCAGCAGAACTGCCTGGACTCACACTGCCCATCATGGAATTCCTCAGAGCTGGAGCAAAGCCCCGTTCACACTGGGAAGGAAAGCACAGGGGACCAGGAAAGCAGGGCAATGGCAGCTCCAGATGTGTGGTGCACAAAGGTAGGGCTCAAATTCTCTCAAATCCACCACTGCTTTGGTGCAAGGAGAGCTCTGGGGGCAGAGGAGGCCCGGGAGTGCTGTGGGGAAGCTGTACTGTGACACAGGAAGGACCTGTGGAGGGCAAGGGATGTTGACAGCAGCCAGGGGGCACCGGGGCCCTAGAAGAGCTTGGTGGACAGACCCTGGCTCCCCTGAGTGTGCTGGGCACAGGCCTGGCAGGCACTATGGTCTGTGTGCATGGCACAGGGGGCACTCTTCACTATTATATGTCACCTCACTCTAGGGTGAGGAACATCCACTGTAAAGCTGATGCTGTGCAAATTGCAGACCTTCAAGATGCTCTGCAACTTATCACCGAGTCTGGAGGCAGGAGGGCCGATCAGCAATGTTGTCAGCATGACATCCATCTTTTGCAGGATCTGTAAGAAGGACAAAGTGTTGTGGCAAGGGTGAGAGGGAAGGGGTGGAGGGAAGCAGTCCGAGACCTGCCTCATCAGGGATCTTCAGTTGTTTCTAAGCAGGAGGAAACTCCATGCAGTGCAGGGGAATGGGGGCTCTTGTGGATCAGCAGCACATACCATCATGGTGAACCAAGCATCCAGATCCTCAGTTCTCAGAAGAAAGAAGACGCTGCTAACGCATGCAGCTACGAGAGACAACATTTCACCCTCCAGTACAGTCTCCACTGTGCTGTAGAGAGAGAGACATTGTCAGTGGGAACGGTGCCTCTACGACAAAGGGAGATGGACACAGTCCTCCAGTGGAAGCGTGGCCATGGGGGTTGACAAGCCCCATGATTGGTGATAACATTGGACTTTTAACGATGAGGCTATGAGGAATGTAAAGAGTTCAGAAGGAACAAAGAGGGGCCATTCAGGAGACGCCTTGCTGGCTCAGACTGCCTGTCCTCCAGCCATTAAGACCTGGAAGTTGCTCGGTGTTTGCTGTTGCTGGGCAAAGTTGTTGATCAATGAATAATTAGTAGAAAAATACTTCTGTAGAGCAAATGGTATAAAAAGGGAGCCTGTCCTCAATAAGGGAGTGGAAGTTATGCCCTCAATAAAGAAGAAGTTACTGATCCCTTAAAGAACCTTGGTGTCTGTGTGGTCATTATGCCACAGCCTCCCATGGGCAGGACTTTGTGGGAGGGATGAGGAGCCCAGCTGGGGGATGCATCCTCTTCTGCAAGGCTGGCCTGGGCCAGAGGACAGTCCTGATACCTCCTGCTTTGGGGCAAAGGCTGAGATGAGTCAGGAAGCTGCAAGGCTCCCTCTTCCCTCTGGACAAGTCCCGAGCATGGAAAAACAAAGGCCTGCCCGGATGGAGGATGTGTGCTTGCCAGGGTCAGGGTCACCTGGCTCATGCCCTGGGGTTGTGCTAGCCAAGTCACGGACAGGGTTGGGCACATACCTCAAGGCAGAAGTAGCAAGTAAGGCTTCCTCCCACAGGTCTGTGCACGGGTAATCAATAGGCTTCTCTTCCAACAGCGCCTGGAGAGCACAAATTAGATGGAACCTGGCAGCCACAGGCACACAGTGCCAGCAGAGCCAGCACTGTTGGCAGGGTTGGCAGAGTCCCAGTATCCCCAGCCAAGAGTGCCCCCCTGCACCTTGCAGTGCTGAGGTCCCAGCAGCACCCGAGCTCCCACTCGGGGTAGCTGGGTGTCCATGTATGTTTGCTCCCAAACACCCCTGCCCAAAGCCCAGGGAGCCTCACCAGACGTCCCCTCACCTGGATGTTTGCTGTCAGCTTATGTTTACGGCAGAAGATGTCCAGGCCCTCTAACAAGCCATTCTCTTCAGCGGTTCTGCACACAGTGACGATGTTCCTCAGGAACTTTATCTTCTGCACATCATCCTGGCAGCCACAGAGATACCAAGAGGGAGTGTGAGGAGGGAGCCACAGCCAGCAGGACCGCAGCACTGTGGGGTGCGGAGCTGTGTGGGACGCCTGGAGGGCAGCAGCTCTGCCCAGCCAGCAGCCTTCCATCAGCCTGGCAGCAGAGCCGGGGCACGGCCAGGACATGCAGGCACAGCCGCCATGGAAAGGGCTGCTCTTACCTTTTCTGGGTTTTTGACGAAGGCCTCGATGAAGTCCACAGCTTCCTCTTCCTCTTCGTACACAGGTAGCCAGCTAGCATCTAAGACAGAAGGAGAGCAAGGATTACTGTAGAGGGGCTTCAGGATGAAGCAAGGGAAGGGGGCACTGGCTTCAAGCAGGGGGCGCGACTGGCCCCAGCCCTGCCCACCCCAGCGCAGACCCTCACTCACCAGGCTGCAGCGGCTCCACCTCGCACACCTCGACGGGCTCCAATACAGAGCTGCTCTCATCAGAGCTCTCACTCTCTTCCCAGGCCACCCTGGGGCGGCTTGGGGGTCTCGTCTCCATTGCGAGTGACGAGAGGTGAGAGTCAGGAGGGCACAGGCTCGGGACAGCCACAGGCAGTGGGGAAAGACGTGGGCTGCACGCGGGGGCTCCTCGCCAGTCCCACTCGCTCCTGTCCTATCCCCTCGCTGTCCTGACGGACACTGGCAGGGCCTTTGTGCCAGCACCGGCTATTGCCAGATGACACTGGCCTGTGTCACAAAGGGTCCTTCTGTGACCTCATGCCCCGCTAGGTGTGGCAGCACTCCTGGGGTACAGCAAGAGCAACAACACTGCAGACATGATGGCCAGGAAGGGCTCAAGATCACTGTGCAGCCACTGTCACCTGTGGCTTCCTGACTCCTGCATCCAGCAGCTCCTGCCTGTTTGCATACATGTAGTTCACACAGCCATTTCCAGCCAGGTTGTCTTGGTTTCAGCTAGGATACAGCTAATTTTCTGTTGTAGACTTCAGATCAGCTTAGTAGTTGCTGACCACAATGTTGATTTTTTTAATCTCAGGTCTTCTGTGTTCGTTTTCTCAAGTGAGTTATATAGCACTTTACTTACTGTACGTGTTCCCTTTTGTGCTAGTTATTGTTTCTGGGGGCTGGTTTAAGGTTATCATTTTGCTGAAGTGTGTAACACTGGTTTATGATATGATAAAATAACTGGTCATGAGACTAATTTGGCATGCGTACTCAGCATTGACATCACCTCCGTTGATACCAAGCTGAAAGGACAAATGGTCTCTTCCTTGACACAACAATAGAGTCCGATTTGAAGTGTTTTTTTTTAACAGCTAGGTCAAACCTTACTATGTTTAGTTAGAGAGAAGGAAGTTTAGAAACTTTGTATTACTTAGCCAGCTTCATCTGTAAGAAGGTACAGGCTCGTATCTCAAAGTGAGGGCAAGATAACCCAGGCCTGGAGGATGTGTCAGAAGAAGATTACATGAGGAATTTGTGCTATGCATCAGTCTTTGGATGTGTAACCAACTCAGCTCAGTTTGTATGCCTCAGCTGAGGCAGTAAGATAAGAAAGAAGGAGATAGCCTGAGCATGCACAAGAACTGGGTTCAGCCAGTGAACTGAAGTAAGAGATAGATGGTAAAGGGTTTACTGTAGAACTAACAGATCTAGAGAGATAACACTACACAAATGTATGTTGTAAATCAACCATAAGTGAAGGGATGAAAGACACGAACTCCTGATGGCTCTTGAACAGAAGGCCTTTATTGCCATTTTTCTCCACTACATATAGTTTTCATGTAGCCCCATGCGCTGTCCACACATCTGCATCTGTCATACAATTGGTTAGAGACCCTCAGAAACGCACCTGAAGCCAGCCAGAATTGGCCACTGAGCAAAGCTCATCTTTAACACTGCAGCCAAGTTATTTCATAGAATCACAGAATATCCCGAGTTGGAAGAGACGCACAAGGATCATGGAGCCCAACTCCTGGCACCACACGGGTCAACCCAAAAATTCAGACCGTGTAACTAATTGCACAGCCCAAACGCTTCTTAAACTCTGACAGGCTTGGTGCAGTGACTACTTCCCTTCCAGTGCATGTTATAAGTTGCCCCCTTAATTAATTTTCAGAGAGCATTGCATTAATAATAGAAAGGAATTTATTGAGTAAGCCAACAGCAAGCAAAACAGCGCTGGGCGGCCGGGGAGTCTCGGCTCCGCCAACGGCGCGCACCTCACCCCCGCCAGGGTCCCTTTTTATATCTTGGTAATTCCGGGATTACGCAGCACATCCTGGGATATTCTGCGACTGCGTGCACTGTTGCTGGGGGGCCGTCTCTGTCCCTCTGGTGCTCGTGAAGATGAAGGCCGTAGTCTTCCTCGGCGTTGTGGTTCAACGTATTTTTTTTATTTGGTCATGTTGGCCCAGCGTGAGACAGGAAGGCAAGATGTTGATACACTAGTTTAACAACTTATCAGGAGATGGTTACATGAACTTTGCAGCAGTGTCTTTGAACAAAAGAGACAACTGAGATGCAGAAGGAGAGAAGGGGAGGGGGTTCTCTATTTTGTTACATTAAGCAAAAGAATTTTCATAGTGTCTAGCCAAGCATTATACAGCTCCTTACTTCAGCAGGGAGTTTTCACAACTCCCGTTCCTCAAACAGAACTCCTTGTTTTTATAACACAAAAGACAATGAACATACATTTATTGTATATTACAGTGCACAACAACCTTGCTCAAGTTTTTGTTTCTACTGCTTACTTCATCATAACCTCTAGTTCAGGGACATGTGAAACAGCGCAAAGCCACCTGCAAACTCCTTCCCCACAATTCCCCCTTTTTTATTTTCAGCCAACTCATGCCCCTGGCTTGGTGATGCTGGCTCAGGGCCCTCCCTTGTTCTCAGCTCCTCTTGATGCGTGGGTAAGACTCCACAACCATAGGGCTGTCAAGTAGTTATACTTTATTGCGGTGCACCCTGCCCACTAGGAATAGCTTCCCTCAAAAATTCTACCTAATCCAGATACTCTTCTGGCAACTATATCTGATGAAGATTCAGTTTCTTCAGTATTGGTTCTACAGATATACAGAAGACTTCTTCTGTGTACCATTGGAAACCAACAGTCAGACCACACTTCTTGGAAGTAGTCCAGGAGACAGCCAAAGCACTAGAAGCTAAATGGGTTTTATATACCACACAGAGACCACAGGCAAGTGGACAGATAGAAAGGATGGACCAAACATTAAAAAAGGCGGTTGACCAAAAGGTGAAATGGCCAGAGGCCTTGCCAATAGCCTGCTGAGGATTAGAATAGCCCCTAGAGTGTCCTGGCACTCTAGGATGGCACAGCCGGGATGGGGGGACCGGGTGCTCAGGGAGAGGCTGGGCATTGGTCAGCAGGTGGTGAGCAATTGCATTGTGCATCACTTGTTTCATATACATTATTATTATTATTACTATTATTATCATTATCATTATCATCATCGTTATTATTCTGTCCTAATAAACTGATTCTATCTCAACCCACAGGCTTCATTTTCCTGATTTTCTTCCCCATCCCAAAGAGGGAGGGGAGAAGGTGCGCGAATGGCTGTGTGGTGTTTAGCTGCCAACCAGGTTAAACCATGACACAGCTTGATGGCTGAAATGTTTTCACATATCTCATAGCTCACTCTGGTATAGAAATCATGTGGTTAATCTCTTCTTCTTCATTCTCCAGTAGGGCCTGTTGTAAGAGGTGGAGCGTGTGCATGGTCTGTCACAGGGTTGGAGCAGCTGCTGGGTCTGTTACTAGAGTTGGAGTGTCTGTAGGGACTGTCACAGGTTTTGAAGTTTCTGTAGGGGCTGTCACGAGGGCTGGTGTAACTGTGGGGCCCATGTCAGGAGTTGTTGTGGCTGCAGGGCCTGTCACAGGGGTTGGAGTGGCTTCATGGACTATCACAGGAGTTGGAGTGCCTGCAGGATATCTCACAGGGATTGGAGTGACTGCAGGGGCTGTGACAGTAAGTTGGAGCGTCTGCAGGGTGTGTAATAGGTGTTGAAGTGGCTGCAGGGTTCGTCTTTGTGGATGTAGGGCCTTTCAGAGGAGTTGGAATAGCTGCAGGGCCCCTTGCAGGTGTTGGAGGGGCTGCAGGGCTTGTCACGGGAGTTGGAGTAGCCACAGGGACTATCACAGGTGTTGGAGAGGCTGCAGGGCCAGTCACAGGCGTTGGAGTGGCTGCAGGATCTCTCACAGGTTTTGGAGTGGTGTTGATTGAGACTTGGTAAACATAGGCCAAGACCAAGCATGTTCCAGCGATTTGTGTCCCTTTGGAAATGCCAGGGTGATGACACACCTTTTTCAAGCATTTCAACAGTTTTTTTAGGATTCTGCGCTTGCTTAGGGGTGAAGTTCCAAAGCACTGGAGGTGACCACAGCTCTAGGTGTCTGCCCATATTCTCCCACACTTCCTGCTATTCCTAACTCTCTTGCCTGGGGACAGATCCCTTAATGACATTCTTAAGCACTTGTTTAAACAAAAGCTGAAACACATTCACTTGACATCACAATATGAACATGCTGGTTTGACCATCCCAAGTATATTCAAAGCTTTGCAGAGCTATTGTAACTAGCCTGGAGGAGAAGGGGGAGGTGATGGAGAAAGGGGGAGTGAAGAAGTGATGGCCATTGTTGTTCCCTTCCCACCACTGCCCACCCCAATTGACTCCCTGAGGAGGAAAGGTCAAGAGTGTAATTCTGAATAGCTTCCGATATATGGTTCCCAAGGTATGGAGGTGATGGCAATGCCCGGTACAAGTATGAGATTAGTCTCATGACCAATAATTTTATCCTATTATAAGTCAGTGTTATCCAATACAGCAAAAGAATAACCTTAAACCCACACCCAGAAATGGTAAACAACATGACAGGGAACACATACATTTAATAATGTGCTATACAACACTATTCTGAAAACAAGCACAACAGACCCAAGAGCAAAAAAATCAACATTGTGATAAGCAACTCTTACATTGATGTAATGCTGATAACAATTTTCTTTTAATATGCTCTGTCATCTCAAACTGTGTGCCATATGCTAGGCACCAAAAAGACTGACATGGTTTAACCTGGAAGGCATCTCAGAAGTGAAGTGCTGTTCACCCCTTCTCCACAGATAGTGGGATGGAGTAGAGAATTAGGAGGGGAAAAAAAAGGTCAACCTCATGGGTTGAGATTTAATAGGACAGTTTGATAGGACACAAAAGGAAAATGATAATAATGATAATTATAACAACATATTATTTTTATGGATTTATTTATTATTATATACATTATTGTTTGTAGTAGTAGCGGTTCTACTGTTAACAACTTACATGGAGAAGACTGAGGTACTAAACAAGTTCTTTGCCTCGGTCTTCACTGCCAGTCTGTCTTCCCAAGTCTTTAATCCCTGAACCTGTAGATGGAGGCTGGGGGAGCAAAGTCCCACCGACTGTATGCAAAGAGCACATTCAAGATCACCTGACAAAACTAAACATGTACAAGTCTATGGGGAATGATGACATGCGTCCCAGGGTACTGAAGGACTTGGCTGTTGTGGCTGATTGCCAAGCCTCTCTCCATTATATCTGAAAAGTCCTGTGTCCTGGTTTCAGTTAGAACAGAATTAATTTTCTTCCTAGTAGCTGGTGGAATGCTGTGTTTTGGCTTAGGATGAGAAGAGTGCTGATAACACCCCGATGTTTTAATTGTTGCAGAGCAGTGCTTATACCAAGCCAAGGACATCTCAGCCTTTTGCTCTGTCCTGCCAACAGGCAGGCTGGGGGTGCAGTAAGAGCTGGGAGGGGACAGACCCAGAACAGCTGACCCAAAGTGGCCAAAGGGGTATTCCATACCATCTGACGTCATGCTAAACAATATATAGGGGTGGCTAGCCGAGGGGAGGGGGCTGGGACTGCTCGATTAGGCTGGGCATCAGTCAGCGGGTGGTGAGCAATTGCATTGTGCATCACTTCTTTGTACATATTATTATTATTTTCCTATTATCACCATTGTATTATTATTATTATTATTGTTATTATTACTTTTGTTATTATTATTTTCCTGTCTTATTAAACTGTCTTTATCTCAACTCACGGGCTTCACTTTCCATTTCTCTCCCCCGTCCCAGAGAGGGAGGGGGAGGGTGAGCGAACGGCTGCGTGGTATTTAGCTGCTGGCCGGGTTAAACCACGACAGTCCTGGCAGTCGGGTGAAGTCTCTAGTGACTGGAAGAAGGAAAACATCACTCCCATTTCTAAAAAGTTTAGGAGACAGGACGCAAGGAATTACAGAATGGTGAACCTCATCTCTGTGCCTGGCAAGGTCATGGAAAAGATCCTCCTGGAATCAATGTCAAGGCACATGCAAGACGAAGAGGTGATCCAAGACAGCCAGCATGCCTTCACCAAAGGGTAAATTGTGCCTGACCAATCTGGTGGTTTTCTACACTGGAGTGACCACATCAGACGACAACGGAAGACCAACCAATGTCATCTACTTGGACTTCTGAAAGACCTTTGACATGGTCCCACATGATATCCTAGTCTCCAAACTGGAGAGATACACATTTGATGGGTGGACCATTCAGTGGATAAGGAGTTGGCTTGAAGGACACACGCAGAGAGTGGTGGTCAATGGTTCTATGTCCAAGTGGAGGCTGGTAATGAGTGGTGTACCTCAGGGGTCTGTCCTTGGACCGGTACTGTTTAATATCTTTATCAATGACATAGACAGTGGGATCGAGTGCACCCTCAGCAAGTGTGCAGATGACACCAAGGTGAGTGGTGTAGTTGATGCAACAGAGGAAGGGATGGCATCCAAAGGATACTGGAGAACTTTGAAATTTAGGCCCATGTGAACCTAAGGAGGTTCAACAAGTCCAAGTGCAAGGTGCTGCACCTGGACCGGGGATATCCCAGACATGGATAGGCTGGGAGAAGAACTCACTGAGAGCAGCCCTGCAGAGAAGGACTTGGGGCTTCTGCTGGATGAAAAGCTTGACATGAGCAGGCAATGTGCACTTGTAGCCCAGAAGGCCAACTGTATCGTAGGCTGCATCAAGAGAGGAGTGGGCAGCAGGTGGAGGCAGGTGATTGTCCCCCTCTGCTCTGCCCTTCTGAGGCCCCACTTGGAGTCCTGCATCCAGGTCTGGGGTCCCCAGCACAAGAAGGATGTGGATCTGTGAGAAGGGGTCCAGAGGAGGGTCACAAAGTTGATCACAGGGCTGGAGCACCTCTCCTATGAAGAAAGTCTGAGAGAACTGGGGCTGTTCAGCCTGGAGAGCAGAAGGCTCCAGGGTGACCTCTTTGTGGCCTTTCAGTACTTATGAAAGGGGGCTTATAAAAGAGATGGAGAGTGACTCTTTGCTCAAGGACCTCACAGTCCCTGCCATGCCCCATGAGGACAAACAGCTGAAGTTAGGGGTTGAAGAGGAGATGTGCTGTGTATATGTTGGAGGCCTTTGGGGGGTTAGGTGTTCAATTAAACATCTAGGGATAAGAGGTCACCTTCTAGGGCTAATGGAATGGAAAGACCTTTGAGGGAGGGATTGGTGTTCTGCTCAAGGTGCCTGCTCAAGGTGTCAGATAAGGGCAAACTTTGTGGGTTAGACTTTTGTTTAGTTCCTGGTTGAGGGCTAGGGTTAAAGCTGGCGTTTTAATGATTGATTAGGCATAATCATACTTCTGTTCATGCTTCTAGTAAAAAATGGGTTTGACATCTGCCTTTTCTGAGCCCCAAGGAGTGTCGTTGATCGATTTGTCCTTTCCAAGGTCTTTGAGATAGGTCTTATGACTATGTCAGCAGCTCAACCAGCACCTTTCTGTCGTGGTTTAGCCAGGCTGGCAGCTAAACACCACACAGCCGTTCGCTCGCCCTCCCCCCTCCCTCTCTGGGATGGGGGAGAGAAATAGGAAAGTGAAGCCTGTGAGTTGAGATAGAGTCAGTTTATTAAGACAAGAAAATAATAATAATAATAATAACAATAATGATGATAATAGTACTACTAGTAATAATGTGTGCAAAACAAGTGATGCACAATACAATTGCTCACCACCCGCTGAGCGATGCCCAGCCTAACCCCGAGCAGTCCGGCCCCCTCCCCCCGACTAGCCACCCCTATATATTGTTTAGCATGATGTCAGATGGTATGGAATACCCCTTTGGCCACTTTGGGTCAGCTGTTCTGGGTCTGTCCCCTCCCAGCTCTTGCTTCACCCTCAGCCTGCCCGCTGGCAGGACAGAGCGAGAAGCTGAAACGTCCTTGGCTTGGTGTAAGCACTGCTCTGTGACAATTAAAACATCAGCATGTTATCAGCACTCTTCTCATCCTAAGCCAAAAGGTAGCATTCTACCAGCTACTAGGAAGAAAATTAACTCTGTCCTAACTGAAACTAGGACGTCTATCCACCCCTTATTCCATACCATTGATGTCATGCTAAGGTTACACTCTTTCCTATACATTCTAATTAATCACCATTTTCATCTAGGGTAGATAGTAATCATGGTAGTGATGACATACAGTATTATATAATAATTAACATGATACAATTCAACTCATGGGCTATTCTCACCCAGTGTTATAAATGGCTCAGGATTCAAATTAGGATTAAATAAAAAAATAGGATTTATTAAAAGAATATAAAGGAATAGAGGTAAGCAAACAGCGCTGGGTGCACCGGGAGTCTCCGCTCCACCAGGATGCACACCAGTTACATCAAGCAGCTGATTTTTATGCTCCTAGACTAATACATATTCATTTCTACTTCTAAAAAAACCAGATTATTATAATTAGCTTCCGGGGTCCAGTCCCTCCTACTGGAGCATGCGCATCAGTCTCCTCTGGGGGTCTCTAGGGGTCTTTCATGCTGAAGGCTCGTAGTCTTCCTCTCCCCTTTGTACTCACTTGGCACCATACCAAATTTATAGAACATTTTCTGCAGGTCTTGTCTCCCAGCCGTCCTTCAGCTTCTTTTTCCTTCTTCTTAATCTCTCGGCCCCCCTAACCAGATACCAAAGATCCGCATAGTATCCCATAACAGTCACTAGTTGTTATCAGTTGTTCTGAAACTCCCAGACATCAAACACAAACAGCTTTCTTATTGACGCTTCACGAGTAATTAAAACATTCTTCCCCAGCCATTCACAGACACATCTATAGCAGTGTTAAGTTAATCTCAAAGAAGACAAAAAAAAAAAGGCTGTAACTGTTAGAAATAGAAGTCCGGAATAACAAAAGCAAACAGGTTCATAAATTTGAGGAGTATTTTCTGAAGACTTGATAAATTGAGTAGAATGAGGGGGAGACTGGGACACACTGCATCTGTGGTTCAAGAATTAAATTGCCAGTGCAGGACCCAGAGGCAGACAGGATTGTTCTTTATTGACAAGAATTGTTAAAACATTTCTAACACTTCTAAACTCCATCTCCCCTTTCTTCAGTGAGGATCAGTCAGTGATGACTTCAGTCTGCTTCAGACACCACACCCCAGGAGAGACCCTGCTGCCTTCAGGAGCTGTCAGCCCTGAGGCCTTGGGGACCCCTCGAGGGAGCCCAATGGCACAGAGCAAGCGATGCCATGGTTGGGTGCTGTGCTGCTGAGCTGGGCTGGGCTCCTGGGCCCCAGGGGAGCTCCTGGCAAGCGGGCAGCACTGCAGAGAGACAGCTCTGCCCAGGAGCAGAGCTGGGGACAGGCAGGGCTCAACAGGGCTGGGTACTCTGACCACAGGTAGCACAGGGAGAGGAGAGAAGGAGAGAGGGCTTGGAGGCAGTGAGGAGTGCAACAACAGAGGGCAGCATGTGGCAGGACAGATCTGCAGACTCTTGCCACTGTGAGTCTCTGGCAGCATGGAAATGGAGGTGCAGTTGCCAAAGGGACCTTCTAGAGCTGGCACATCAGATGGCTGATAGCATCTGTCAGGATGGGTCTTATTCTACCTGTAATGTGGACTAGGAGATGCTTTAGAGAATGGCATGTATGAGGGACCAAGGCTTGGTTTAGCTAAAGAGGTAGGGTTTTTTTGGTTCTGTGCTTTCAGATTCCTTGAGTGGAGGAGAGGCAGGTTTCATGGCAATGGATTTTCAGGATTTTACAGGAGACTGAGACTCCTAGAGTGCTGACTGCACAGAGAGATCAATATGACAGTGACAAACTTGATAAAGTCCTTTAAGCCACCTCAGCTAGAAGACTGCACCAGCATCATGTGTGTGGTCTCAGTACTTACTGGAGCTTCTGTTTAGGAGCTGCAACACCTGTGATGCCCATGGGAGGTGCCCTGTACTCAGAGTCCTCTGCAGGGCAGAGCTGAGCACACAGTTTGTGGGATGGGGTCTGTGAGCGTGGAGAGGGAGGAGATGTGGGGACACAGAACCAGCTCCCAGCAGGGACACGGGCAGGCGGTGAGAGGGAGCTGCTGCCAGAAATGCTGTGCGAGGGAGGGCTCAGCCACCTCCCTGCCATCCCCTGCAGGGCAGGTGCCTTCCCTGGGACACCCCCTGCTCTCCTCTCCCAACAGCACAGCCTCTGCCCTCAAGCCCCCTGTGTGTCCAGCAGGAGCTGCCCCCTCTGCAGGCAGAGCTGCAGCACAGGAGGGTCTGCTGAGTGTCCGTCTGTCCCTCCCTGGCCTTGCCTCCCCTGGCAGCAGCACGCTGGCATTCCTCCTGGATTCTCCACCTGGCCGTGCTGCTGCTGGTCTTGTTCCCAGGCTGGCTGGGGATGGGGGCTTCAGATGCGCATGGAGTGAGCCCTTGGTGTGCTTGGGGGAAGGGGAGTACTGGGACAGGGTGAGGGGTCTGGAGATGGGCACTTTGAGCCTGGATTCTTCTGCCCTCAGCAGTGTTCGGGTTCTTCTCAGGTGAACCTCTGAGTGCAGTTGTCCTGCAACACAGATCAGCTGAAACCACAGAGAGGATCCACAGTATTTCACGTGCAATGAAGGAGAAATGCGCAGGATTTCTGCCTTAGAGACTCTCCACAGGAGTGGTGGGTAAGTTAGAAGAAAATATACAAGTCCACCTATGTTCTTTACCTATTGGTGTAGGACAGGATTGACTCCTGCACTGCCCACAGTAGAGTCCTCTGCTCCAAAGGACAGTCTCAGGCAGCATCAATCCAAATGCAGGAAAGGGATCTGCCAAATGTCTTCCTGGAAGTGAGCTAGCATGTTGGGAGGCTTAAATAAGAAATTAAAATCCTTTTCCTCAGATAATTCTACTGTTAATAATCACCTTCTTTCATTTCCTTGGGCAGGACCCCATGCCCACAAAGAGCAAATGCCCAACAGCAGCTCAGTGAGCGGGTTCCTCCTGCTGGCGTTCACAGACGCGCGGGAACTGCAGCTGCTGCACTTCGGGCTCTTCCTGGGCATCTACCTGGCTGCCCTCCTGGGCAACGGCCTCATCCTCAGTGCTGTAGCCTGTGACCACCGCCTCCACACCCCCATGTATTTCTTCCTCTTCAACCTCGCCCTCCTCGACCTGGGCTGCATCTCCTCCACTCTCCCCAAAGCCATGGCCAATGCCCTCTGGGATACCAGGGCCATCTCCTACGCAGGATGTGCTGCCCAACTCTTTTTTGTTGCTTTCTTCTTTGAAGCTGAGATTTCCCTCCTCACCATCATGGCCTACGACCGCTACATTGCCATCTGCAAGCCCCTGCACTACGGGAGCCTCCTGGGCAGCAGAGCTTGTGCCCAGATGGCAGCAGCTGCCTGGGGCAGTGGCTTTCTCCATGGTGTCCTGCACACGGCCAATACATTTTCCCTGCCCCTCTGCCAAGGCAATGCTGTGGACCAGTTCTTCTGTGAAATTCCCAAGATGCTGAAGCTGTCCTGTTCAGATGCCTACGTCAGGGAAGTTGGAGTACTTGTTTTTAGTGTTTTTTTAGGTTTTTGTTATTTTCTTTTCATCATGTTGTCCTATGTGCAGATCTTCAGGGCAGCGCTGAGGATGCCCTCTTCTCAGGGCCAGCACAAAGCCTTTTCCACATGTCTCCCTCACCTGGCTGTCGTCTCCCTGTTTGTCAGCACTGGCATGTTTGCCTACCTGAAGCCCCCCTCCATCTCTTTCCCATCCCTGGACCCGGTGGTGTCAGTTCTGTACTCGGTTGTACCTCCAGCAGTGAACCCCCTCATCTATAGCTTGAGGAACCAGGACCTCAAGGAGGCAGTGAAGAAACTCTTTGGATACATGCTTTTTTGGAATCAGTAATGTGCACTTGAGTTCCAGGGCTATTTCAGAAACGGATAGGAAAATATTGTTTATTATTTGTCTTTATTAATACTTTCTCCAAGTTGTGGTTTTCGTTTAAATAAAGTTATTCTTAACATTCTGACTGTTATTTTTTCTAACTTACTCTGACCCAATGGTCTCATGTACTTATAAAACTGGGCTTCACATGTACATAAATACAATAGTCAGGAGAAATTCATTGTTATCAGCTGCTGTCTCTTCTCATCTCCTCTGCAGCTGGGGAAGCAGCCCCAGCATGCAGGAGGGGTTCAGGGCCAAGAGCCCAGCTGCCACATGGAGGAGCAGCCCCGGTGGCCCCTCACTGCCCCCTGGGCTCTGCCTCTCTGCTGCCTTCAGGTCGGGGCTGCTGCTTCCCTGGAGCCATGGCCATGGCCAGCAGCAGGATGTGGCCTTTTCACTGCTGCTCCCTTTTGGCTTCCACATTGTTTCCTTGTACTATGAGGAATTGGACTATGCCTTTAGATCTCATTTCTCTTGCTGACGTTCTTGTTGTCTGTACAGGAGCATCTCTTCCTCTGCAAAGCTCTTCCAAAGCTGGTGTAAGGAATATAACAAAGGAGCTGCTGCCTGAACGGGCGTGTTGCATTTCTGGGCATGTTGTGGTTTAACGCGGCCAGCAGCTAAGCACCACACAGCCGTTCGTTCTTACTTCAGTTCGTACTTCAGGACTGTTTGTTCAAGTTCATTTGTACTTCAGGACTGGTTTCCACTCTGATGGAGCTTTCTTTGGTTGTAGGAAGGAGCAGGAGAGAAAAAACTACCACAAAGTGCACCTTGGAAGGCTGGCATCAGCCACGAGGAAGAACAAATGTCCCTCAAAGTGTCATGCTGTGTTGCAAGAGGTCACCCAAAGAGTGTCTGTAATCAGAACACGGCTTTTTGTTTCAAGGATGAGGGTTGATGAGACATTGGTGAAATTATGGAAATGCCAGGATAAGAGCAGGGTGGTGAACAGAGATGATTGTCTGTAGACTTCAAGGAAACAGGGTAACCAGTGGGACAGCATAGGAAAGTCTGGAGGGGACAACAAGGTGGATGGTGGCAAGAACATTTTTGTCCCCTTGGCTAGAGCTTATGAGGAGATGAGATACAGTCATTGCAATGGGGCCTCACTGCTTCCTTGCAACCCTGTGCAGAGGCTGGGAGGTGTCATACCATTGCTCTTCCCATGGCATCACACTGCCCACCACATCCCACAGATTCCCAGGAAGAGCTGAGCCAGACATGGGGGTGCAGGATTTTCTCTCCCAGTGGCTGTGGTCAGGACTTGGCCCTTTTACTTCACCAAAAAAAAACCAAAGAGTTTTCTCAGCACAGTGCTTTGTCTGTCTGTAACCATGGCCTCCAATTGGCTGCCCTAACAAGTCTCTGGGGAGGCTTTCATAGTAACAGCCCTCGGTGGGGCCCATTAATACTCCAAGTCACTTCAACATTTCCTTCTGACTTTACCATCTTACACAGTTGCATCATTCTCCTCTCAGTACCTGAGCTTCATAAACTCAGTACCAAAATACACAATGGAACTTATTAAAATGTGGAAACTCCTAAGGAGCCTTATCTCTCCCAGAGTTTTCTTCAAGTCTTCAGGAGCTGTACAGTTAATTGGAGAGCTTGCATCGTATAGTTAAGGAGGAAGATTTCAAAGAGTATCTATTAGAAATATTTCTCATTTTAAAGGGTGAATTTTGTTGAATTTCAGTTCAGATCATCATTCTCCAATTGACAGTGATGTTTTATAGAAAGGATTGAAACATTCGAGGTGATGAGTAGTTGCTCTGTTTCTTAAGTTCTAAAGAAATTTCTGGGTATTAAGGCAGAGCTTTGTTGTCAGACAATAAGCAAGCAGGATATGCAAGAGACCAGAGCCTTTTGGAGGATGGAGCCAGGTGGAGATACCAGAGCACCTCCACTGCCAGCAGTGGTCTTTGTCCCAATATCTCCAGCCTAGCCCAACACATGAAACCCCTTCAAAGACAACACCCTAGTTCAGCGCATTCTTGGGATTCACCTAAAGTTGACCACTGGAAAACCCAATATACTCTCCCTTATTCCTAGTTGACAGCTGAACATCCATTTACCATCATGGGTCATCTGTGGCAATCTCAGGCTGAAAGACTCAAGAGCAGGACACTTCCAATGGCTGAGGCAGAACCCATCTGCTTACCCCTGTTTGGGAATCATCCCCTTCCAATAGGGATATGAAAGCAGAAAATGTGAAATGACCTGTCAGGTCAATGCACACAGTAAGGTAAACTCATAGGTATTGTGCTGGAGTGTCAGAACTCCAACTAACTGTCTAGTGGAAGGTGTCTCTGCCTATGTCAGGAGAGTTGGAATTATGTGATCTTTAAGGTCCTTTCATACCCAAACTGTTCTGGTAAATATGAAACACAGCACCATACCAGCTACTAGGAAGAAAAATTAACTCTATCGCAGCCAAAACTAGGACAATATCCATCCCTCATTCCATACCATATACATCATGCTCAGGTCCAACAGCAAAGAGTATCTGAGATCAGACTATGGCTTTGTGTTTCAAGGAAGAGCTGATGAGGACTGATGAGACATCGGTGAAATGATGGAAACATCAGCAAGGTTGTGAAAAGAGATGGGTGTCTACAGACTTCAAGGAAATAGGACAAAGTGTTGGATAGCATAGCAAAGCCTGTAGAGGAGAAGGCAGAGGGTGCTGGTAAAAATGGAAGGTCCCAACAGCCCTGACATTTTTGTCCCTTTGGCTAGAGCTTATGAGGAGATGGGATATAGTCATTGCAGTGCAGCGTCTTCCCTTCCTTGCAACACTGTGCAGATGCAGGGAGGTGTCATACTACTGTTCTTCTTGTGGCATTACACTGCCCACCGGATACCTGAGACCCCCAGGAAGAGCCTTGAGCCAGACATAGGGTGCAGGATCTCCCCTCCCAGTGGCTCGTTCAGTCCTTGACCCTTCTGCTTCACCAAAACAATACAATACTTTTCTCAGCACAGTGATTTGCCTGTCTTTAACCTGGCCTCCAGTTATCTGCCCTAACATGTCCCTGGGGAGGCTTTGTTAGTAATCTCCCTCACTGGGGTCCATTAATACTCCAAGTCACTTCAACATTTCCTTCTGGCTTTACTTGTTCAAGCAGTTACATCACTTTTCTCTCAGTACCTGAGCTTCATAGACTCAGCACCAAAATCCACCATGGAACTCATGAAAGCGAAGGAACTCCTAACATCTCTTCCATAGTTTTCTTCAAGCCTTCACACCTTGTACAGCTAACTGCAGAGCTTGCATGGCATAGCTGAGGAAGAAGATTTCAAAAAGCACCTAAGAAAAATATTTTCTTGTTTTAAAGGCTGAATTTTGCTGCAGTTCAGTTTTGAGTATCATTCTCCTATGGATATTGATCCAGGGTGAATTCTTTGGAGACTTCCATCTGGAGGAAAAGCAGACTCTGGAGGTCTGACACCTCCACTGCCAGCCCTGGTCTTCACCCCTGGAACTGCAGCACAACACAGCACATGAAACCCTTTCTAAGAAAAGTCAGGGGTTCCTTGGGAAAAATAAAATAATAAAATAAAATAAAATAAAATAAAATAAAATAAAATAAAATAAAATAAAATAAAATAAAATAAAATAAAATAAAATAAAATAAAATAAAATAATAAAATAAAATAAAATAAAATAAAATAAAATAAAATAAAATAAAATAAAATAAAATAAAATAAAATAAAATAAAATAAAATAAAATAATAAAATTAAAATGGCCATTGGAACCTGAGAAATTCAGCTTGAATCTTAGTAGGCACCTGGACATCCATGGTCTCTCTTGGGTCTTCTGTGGAAAACTCAGGATGAAAAGTAAAGAAAATATTTCTTCAAGTGGCTGTAGCTGTACCCAGGAGCTTGGCCTCTTTTGGGAAATTTTCCCATTCCAGCCACAGAAAACTAGATTAAGTAATATGAAAAGACCTATCCAGCCAACAGAGTAGGGCAAAGTCATACTTCCTGTGCTACAGATGCAAAAGGCAAAAAGAATTGCCTTGTGCCTTACACTACTCAGGGACATGTAACCCAGATCTTGCAACTTTAACTTAGTACTGACAAGTCCATCACTAAACCATGCTACTAAGTTCTACACCTACACACTGGCTCCCCAGTCGATGAACCAGATCATGGATGGGAATCAGGGAGTCTCGGTTAACGTGATGCTGCCTTGGGTGCGCCACCATGGTAGCCATCGACATCTGCTGTTCTTCAACCCTCAGCAAACCCACAACAGAAGGATTCTGTGGAAGACCTAGCAAGGTAGACACAACTGTTTAATGTCCTTTGTCTCCAAGACAGCTATGCCAAAGACCCACCTGTGCCCTTCTGGAACTTTGAAGTACCCTCTCCTGAAGTAGTCCTGCCAAGGACGCACAAAGCCTCCAGGCCAGTCCCAATGGGGTGCTTTTACCACTCCTTCCCAGTTAGACTCACTTCAGCCTCCAAGACAGTTAACCTTTGGGATCCCCCCGTCACTCCAGAAATACAGGTGGGTTCTACCTCTTTATAGCTTGATGGCATTAGGGTGCACATTACTCTGTGCACCGGTGCCCAGTAGAGCCTGATACATTTGTGGGTGTGATGTGCCAGGTCATTGAATATACAAAGTCCAGTAAACCTGATTGTCTCTTTCCTCCCCACCTCCCCCTGGCTGGAAGCAGGACCCCTCTAGTCCTGCTCACGGTGTTCATTACTGTGTCTGGTAGACAGCCCACTGGAAACACATTGCACCATAGCACGGTCATCCCACAGGACAGGGGAGAGGATGCTGACAGCCAAGGGATGAATTTTGGTGCAGGAGGTGGGGCCCAGCAGAGATAAGGAGTCAAGTCACTGGGGTGGGTGAGGCCAGGAGAAGTAGCCCAACGGGTGGTGCTGGTTGTGAGGACACATTTGTGCCAGCTATTTGCAGGTGAGGGGAGGCCAGGAGGTGCATGCCAAGAGTGCTCCTGCCAGCAGAGACAAGGCCGGTGCCGAGGGCAAGGGGAGAGGCAGGCCCAGGGCAGGGGGCTGCAAGGGCCATGCTGAGCTTCCTGCCCCTGCAGAGGCTGCCCTGGCCCTCAGCAGATGTGCTGGCCGGCATGCACTGGGAGTGATGCACTGGTGTGCATCAGAGAGCAGCAAGGAGGACGCTGGACAGGGCTGGGGCGAGGCGTGTGGCAGAGTCCCATGCAGGGGCTGGCTGGGGGTCCCCTCTGCTGCAGCATAGCAGGAGGAGGGCAGGCAGGGCTCATGGCCACGGTGAAGAGCCTGGGCCCGGATGCTCTATGATTGCCTTGCAGGTCCTGGCAAGCTGCAGTTGTTATAAATTGCCCCCTTAATTAATTTTTCAGAGACCATTGTATTAATCATAGAAAGGAATTTATTGAGTAAGCCAACAGCAAGCAAAACAGTGCTGGGCGGCACAAGTAGATAAACAACTCCGGCAGTACAAAGAAAGTATTTCCTCTTCCCTACAGTCCTGCATCTGGGCTGTGGAGAAACTTTCCGAAGAGTTCCAGCAACTTGAAGAGAATTTATCTTCCTCTCCACCTGTACAAACCAGTGTTTCAGCTGTCAGGGGTAAGCATCCTTCTGTGCAAGGAAGACAATATAGTGGGTGGGTACACACCCCATGCCACCCTGTGGTTTTACCTACCATGGGGTCTCATGACCCTGGAGAGGACATGAGAAAATGGGATGGAAAATCTACCGTGACCCTAGAGGCATGGGTACATGAGTTGCAAGGAAAAACAATCAGAAAAAAAAAAGGGTTCTGTGAGAAACTTCTTGCTCCTATTTCAAGCAGGCAGTCCCCCAGACACAGTAATGAATATTATGACCATGATTAGAGGGGCTGTGCCTCCAGCCAGGGGGAGGAACGGGACAATTGGGTTTACTGGACTGTGTAGATTCGATAGCCTGGCACTTCAGACCCATAGAAGCATACGGCTTTAGGAGACACCACTGCACAGTGTACGGTAATGCCATCAAGCTCTAAAGGGTCAAAACCCATCTGTATTTCTGGAGTGACAGGGGGATCCCAGCAGTTAACTGTATTGGAGGCTAAAGTGAGTCTGACTGGGAATGAGTGGCAAAAGCACTGTATTGTGACTGGCCCGGATGCTCTGTGCATTCTTGGTGTAGACTATCTTAGAAGAGGATATCTCAAGGACCCAAAAGGGTTCCGGTGGGCTTTTGGCATATCTTCCTTGGAGACAGAGGACATTAAACATTTGTCAACCTTGTCTGGTCTCTGTGAGGATCCTTCTGTTGTGGGGTTGATGCGGGTCGAAGAAGAGCAGGTTCCAATCGCTACCACAACTTTGCGCCGGCAGCAATAGCGCACCAACCGAGACTCCCTGATACCCATCCAATTCATCAACTGGAGAACCAAGGAGTGATCAGCAAGACTCACTCACTCTTTAGTAGTCCCATATGGCCAGTGCGAAAATCTAATGGTGAGTGGAGACTAACAGTGGACTATCATGGCCTGAACGAAGTCACACCACCATTGAGTGTTGCAGTGCCGGACATGCTAGAACTCCAGTACGAAATGGAATCAAAGACAGACAAGTGGTATGCCGCAACTGATATTGCTAATGCATTTTTCTCCATCTCTTTAGCAGCAGAGTGCAGACCAGAGTTTGCTTTCTCTTGGAAGGGTGTCCTATACACTTGTAATCAGCTGCCCCAGGGATGGAAACACAGCCCTACCATTTGCTATGGACTGATCCAGTCTGTGCTGGAACACAGAATGTCTCCTGAACACCTGCAGAAAATAGTCCAAATCCTTCCGAAGGCTGGTTTTGCCATAAAATGAAATAAAGTTAAAGGACCTGCACGAGAGATCCAGTTTTTAGGAATAAAATGGCAAGATGGACGTCGTCAAATCCCAATGGATGTGATCAACAAAATAACAGCTATGTCTCCACCAACTAGCAAAAAAGAAACACAAACTTTCCTAGGGGTCGTGGGGTTTTGGAGAATGCACATTCCAAATTACAGTCTGATTGTAAACCCGCTCTACCAAGTAACCCGTAAGAAGAATAATTTCAAATGTGGCCCTGAGCAACTTCAAGCCTTTGAACAAATTAAGCAGAAAATAATTCATGCAGTAGCCTTTGGGCCAGTCCAAACAGAACCAGATATAAAGAATGTGCTCTACACCACAGCCGGGGAGGCTGGCCCCACCTGGAGCCTCTGGCAGAAAGAGCCTGGGGAAACTCAAGGTTTTGGAGGTGGGGATACAGAGGATCTGAGGCCCGTTACACTCCAACTGAAAAAGAGGTATTGGCAGCATATGAAGGAGTTCAATCTCCTTCGGAAGTGGTCGGTACTGAAGAGCAGGTGCTCCTGGCACCACAACTGCAAGTACTAGGCTGGATGTTCAAAGGAAGGGTCCCCTCTACACATCATGCAACTGATGCTACGTGGAGCAGGTGGGTTGCAGTGATTATTCAGCAGGCTCAAATAGGAAGCCCCAGTCACTCAGAAATCTTGGAATTGATTATGGACTGGCCAGAAGGCAAATATTATGGATATCATCAGAGGAGGAGGTGGCCCATGCTGAAGAAGCCCCACTGTACAACAAGCTACCAGAAAATGAGAAGAAATATGCCCTGCTCACTGATGGGTCCTGTCATATTGTGGGAAAGCATCGGAGATGGAAGGCTGCTGTATGGAGTGCTACACGATGAGTTGCAGAAGTTGCCGAGGGAGAAGGTGAATTGAGTCAGGTTGCAGAATTGAAGGCCATTCAGTTGGCTTTAGATATTGCTGAACGAGAAAAGTGGCCAGTTCTCTATCTCTACACTGATTCATGGATGGTAGCAAATGCCCTGTGGGGGTCGTTACAGCAGTGGAAGCAGAACAATTGGCAGTGCAGGGGCAAACTCATCTGGGCTGCTGCATTGTGGCAAGATATTGCTGCTCGGGTGGAGAACCTGGTTGTAAAGGTACGCCATGTAGATGCTCATGTGCCCAAGAATCGGGCTACTGAAGAACATCAAAACAACCAGCAGGTGGATCAGGCTACTAAGATCGAAGTAGCTCAGGTGGACCTGGACTGGCAACATAAGGGTGAATTATTTAGAGCCCAATGGGCCCATGACACCTCAGGCCATCAAGGTAGAGATACAGTTGGGCTTGTGATCGAGGGGTGGACCTGACCACGGACACTATAGCACAGGTTATTCATGACCGTGAAACGTGCTGCAATCAAGCAAGCCAAACAGTCAAAGCCTCTTTGGTATGGAGGACGATGGCTGAAATATAAATATGGAGAGGCCTGGCAGATTGATTACATCACACTCCCTTGAACCCACAACAGCAAGCGCCATGTACTTACAATGGTGGAAGCAATCACTGTATGGCAGGAAACATATCCTGTGCCTCATGCCACCACCCGGAACACTATCCTGGGCCTTGAAAAGCAAGTCCTATGGGGACATGGCACCCCAGAAAGAATATAGAGTCAGACAATGGGACTCATTTCCGAAACAACCTTATAGACACTTGGGCCAAAGAGCATGGTATTGAGTGGGTGTATCACATCCCCTATCATGCACCAGCCTCCAGGAAAGTTGAATGATACATTGGACCGTTAAAGACTACACTGAAAGCAATGGGTGCTAGAACATTCAAAAATTGGGATACGCATTTGGCAAAGGCCACCTGGTTAGTCAATACTAGGGGATCTGCCAACCGAGCTGGACCTGCCCAATCAAACCTGTTACGTACTGTAGAAGGGAATAAAGTTCCTGTAGTGCACGTAAGAAATATGCTGGGTAAAACAGTCTGGGCTACTCCTGCCTCAGCAAAAGACAAACTCATTCGTGGAATTGCTTTTGCTCAGGGACCAGGATGCGCTTGGTGGCTAATGCAAAAGAACGGAGAGGTCTGGTGTGTACCCCAAGGGGATTTAATACTGGGTGAGAATAGCCCATGAGTTGAATTGTATCATGTTAATTATTATATAATACTGTATGTCATCACTACCATGATTACTATCTACCCTAGATGAAAATGGTGATTAATTAGAATGTATGGGAAAGAGTGTAACCTTAGCATGACATCAATGGTATGGAATAAGGGGTGGATAGATGTCCTAGTTTCAGTTAGGACAGAGTTAATTTTCTTCCTAGTAGCTGGTAGAATGCTACCTTTTGGCTTAGGATGAGAAGAGTGCTGATAACATGCTGATGTTTTAATTGTCACAGAGCAGTGCTTACACCAAGCCAAGGACGTTTCAGCTTCTCGCTCTGTCCTGCCAGCGGGCAGGCTGAGGGTGAAGCAAGAGCTGGGAGGGGACAGACCCAGAACAGCTGACCCAAAGTGGCCAAAGGGGTATTCCATACCATCTGACATCATGCTAAACAATATATAGGGGTGTCTAGTCGGGGGGAGGGGGCCGGACTGCTCGGGGTTAGGCTGGGCATCGCTCAGCGGGTGGTGAGCAATTGTATTGTGCATCACTTGTTTGTGGGGACACTGAGTGGCAGCAGCCTCTTCTCTCTTGGGATGCTGGATTCAGTATGACATATTTTCTGCTGACATCCTCAACAGTGCCCGGGGACAGGAAATAGACCTGGAAATACATGAAATTCTACCTAGAAAAACACCTTTTTTACTGTGAGGGATACCAAAGACTGGATCAAGTTTCCCTAAGAGGTGATGGAGTCTCCATCAGCGGAGATACCCAAAAGCCAACTGGAAATGGGCCTGGGCTACCTGTTTTGGATGTCCGTGCTTGAGTGGGGGGGGTGGACTAGATGATCTTTGGAGGTCCCTTCCAGGCTCAGTGAATGTGGGACTCTGCAATGCCTGGCAGTGTTTGGAGCACTTTTCTGCAGTATCTCCAAACCAGATGGACAGCTGGTGCCCATGGAGCAGAGCCTTCCTTTGAGGATGGACTCATTCACTGTGTAAGCCCTAGGACAACGTGGAGCAGGGATTACAAATGACAGCAATGCCTCAACCCACAGCAGTGTTCCCTACTCCTGCCTCCACTCCCCAGCCCCTTTTCTCCTCGAGGATTTGAAATGGAAGAGACCTCTGGAGCATTCTAGTACCGAGATCTGCTCTGAGCAGGGAGAGTTTTAACATTAGGTCAGGTCACTAAGTGCTTTCCCCACTGCAGTTTGGAAAACCATACTGATGGTGGTGCTAACCAGTTCTCATTCAGTGGTGACACTAGAGGACAGAATGGACGAGAAGGATGACCAGCACCAAAAGGGCCATGTCCGGTTGCTGACATTGTTTGTGGGTTCAAGAAAGCATCAGTCCTGACTCAAAGGCTGCACAGAGGCATTGTCTGCAGGTGAAGAACAGAGCAACCCCAAGGGCCAGCAGGGCTTTTTCTCCGCGTTCCAGCTGCGTTCTTTATCCGACAACCACTCCTGTACCTGAAGAGAAGTTATGAGAAGCCAGAGCTGAGGCAAATGCCCATCGGATGGATCCTTTATTTAGTCTGTTATAGAGAAAGCTTACCTGTACATGCATCCAAAGTCTTTGGGTTAGAAAAACAGGTAGAAGTGGGATAAAAGGAAAAGAAAAAAAAATAAATAGGGCTGATATTGCCAAGAAAGAAACACAACTTTGAAATATATGTGAACTAAGATGTTCCTGTCTTGTCCCGGTCTGTGCTGGGTGTGAAATAGAATCCTTAATGTTGGAAAAGACCTCCAGGATCATCTGCTCCAACCATCAACAGGAGCAATACGGGTACCTTAGCGATGCTGAGGCCTTGCACACTGCAATAGCTTCCTCAGTGCCTCCTTGAGCTCCTTGTTCCTCATGGAATAGATGAGGGGGTTCACAGCTGGGGGCACCACCGAGTACAGGAATGACACCACCAGGTTGAGAGCTGGGGACGATATGGAGGGGGCCTTCAGGTAGGCAAACATGCCTGTACTGACAAACAGGGAGACCACGGCCAGGTGAGGGAGGCACGTGGAGAAGGCTTTGTGCCAGCCCTGCTCAGAAGGCATCCTCAGCACAGTCCTGAGGATCTGCACGTAGGACAGCATGACGAAAACAAAACAGCCTGTACCTACACAGAAACTAAATGTGATGAGCCCAGCTTCCCTTAGGTAGGCATCTGAGCAGGAGAGCTTGAGGATGTGGGGGATTTCACAGAAGAAGTGGTCCAGGACATTGCCTTGGCAGAGGGGCAGGGAAAATGTACTGGCTGTGTGCAGGACAGCATTGAGAAAACCACCACCCCAGGCAGCTGCTGCCATCTGGGCACAAGCTCTGCTGCCCACGAGGCTCCCGTAGTGCAGGGGCTTGCAGATGGCAACGTAGCGGTCGTAGGCCATGATGGTGAGAACATAAAACTCTGCTGCAATGAAGAAAATAAAGGAAAAGACCTGGGCAGCACATCCTGCGTAGGAGATGGCCCTGGTGTCCCAGAGGGAGTTGGCCATGGCTTTGGGAAGAATGGCGGAGATGGATCCCAGGTCGAGGAGGGCGAGGTTGAGGAGGAAGAAGTACATGGGGGTGTGGAGGCGGTGGTCGCAGGCTACGGCGCTGAGGATGAGGCTGTTGCCCAGGAGGGCAGCCAGGAAGATGCCCAGGAAGAGCGCGAAGTGCAGCAGCTGCAGCTCCCGCGTGTCTGCGAATGCCAGCAGGAGGAACTCAGTGATGGAGCTGCTGTTGGGCATTTGGTTTCTCTGGGAGTGGGCGAGCTGTGCGAGGAGGAAATGATAACAAGAAGTTAAGGAGAGACTTCTCTGATGAAAACCCGCGCCATTTTTTGCGAAATCCCACCCATGGAGATGAAAGGAGAACAAGCCTTGCCATTCGTCAGCCCTGCAGACACAGTGATTTTCTCTTTGAGAAGTAGACGCGAATTCTCACCAGGACACCTCCAGGGCAAGTCAGTGTCAGAACGGAAGCTGATCCACACCCAGCACCCCAGCCCAGGGAGCAAAAGCACACACCAGGGGTGGCACACCAAGGACGGATACTGCAGCGCTGCCACTAATTCAGCCAGGAGGAGAAGGGCGTGCAGCAAAGCCTTTTCCTCGCCCAGCTGTGCTCAGCACCTTGCAGTGACACTGAGGGACGGAGGCTTTTAGCCTCGTGGCTGTGTGCCACGCTGCAGGAGACAGGCACCTCTCGTCTCATGGAGCTCCAGCCTCAGAGTTGCTGGCTCCTGAGCTGGGGTCTTCTGGGCAGTGGGGGAGAGTGGGGCTTGCTCCAGGGAGGGAATGTGCCCTGCCTCTGCTCCCTGGAGCTGGCACTGCCGCGAGCTGTTGCTCCGTCCCCGTGTCTGCTCCCTGCACAGGTTCACAGAGCTCACTGCAAACACTTTGTGCTCATCTCTGCCCTGCAGACGCCTCCTGCAAGCAGAGGCCCTGCCCAGGGGCATCTCTGTCTGTTCACATCCTTTTCGTCCACAGCAGAGGAACCGTGAGCACCCCCTGACAGATGTCCTATGACTGGAGTATATGCTAGCTTTAAACTGTTCCACCAGGATACTCATCCACTTGATCCTGCAGACCGAGACTTGTCATGTCAAGGGGTGTGTGGATTTCTCCTCCAGCCAGCTGTCAGCCGCCCTCCATGCCCCACTGGTTCTGACCGCTCTTTTCATGCCTTTCTCCTCTTGGGGTGTGCAGGAAAATCCTCCTTGCAGTGCAGCAAGAGCTCGGCTGTGCCAGCTGCCGTGCAGGTTTCTCCCGCAATGAGCTCTGAGTTGGATTCCACATGCAGAAAGCTTGTACTGGTTTCTGTCTCACATCTCCTCTCCACATGCAGGCAGTGCACCCAGCCCTGCTGTGCCTTGCAGAGGAGCTGCTCCTGGGCAGAGCTGTCTGTCTGCAGACACGGCCTCCTTTCCTTGTCTCCTCTGGGCTCCCTTGAGATGTCCACAGGGCTCCTGGGGAGCCTCCTTGGAAACAGAATGAAGGAATCACACGTTCCCTCCCTCAGCTGGGGAAAGAGACTGCTTTCCAACAGCGTTAGGGCTTCCATCACTCAAATAGTTTCATGTGAATCATCTTTCCTTCACCTTCCTGCACAGGGCACCCAGAAAGTGACAGCAGAGACTACCTCGACCTGTGGGGAGGGAAGGCGTTCAGCTCCATCAGTTGAGGCATCTCATCCTAGGTTTGCAGTCCTGACGCTGGAAGGGGACTCAGCTTGTGTGAGGTCCTTGGCTCAGCTCCCTGATATGCAAAAATCCTCTGGAGGGCAGGGCAGCATCTTAGTCCGTCAGTTTTACGTATCAAGCATATTTCTTTTGGCCAACCTACAAAGGGTAGGTGACGTCCATCCACTTGTAGGACAAGTGATCCTGCCCATTTTGTTGTCCTTTTGTGAAGCACAGGCCAGTTTTCAGCTGACCATATGGAGTCACTCCCAACATGGAGATACACTTTTCCCCTGGTTCCCCACCAGCTGCATTTGCTAGATAACCTCTGACTGCAATGACGGTGCTCCCATAAACATCCCCACGCTGCCTGACCCAGCTCAGGGTAGTTACTCAGTTAACTGGACAAATACAGGCCGTATGAGATGCAGAAGGTGAGATGTCAGTGCTCCCACACAGAGCTCCGTGTGGCTAGCAGGGGCAGCAGCGGTCCCGTGCACAAAATCCTTCTCCACTCACGAGTGGCAGAACACAGCCAACCTTTTTCACCTCTACTGCTCCCAGTTCCGTTGAGATAGGAAATGCAGATGTGCAGCATGCCCTTAAACAAAAAGTTTAAGGGACACTGGGAACACAGTGTCTCCATTCAAAGAGTGGGGAGGAAACTCGTTTTTGGTAATGGCTAGATGACTTTATGTTTCCATACAAGGGAAATGCCAAAGAGTATTGCTGGTCCGTGCCCTCAGCCTATGAAACCCGTCATGGAAATGTACAGACAACCCTCACATTTTTGAAAATGAAGACCTCTTACGTACTTATTCCATCAAGGACAATTTATTTTTTTATTTATGGCTCAGGTTTGCTTAAAATTCTTATTCAGGCATTGATTCTGTTGCCCAGCCAGAGGTTGCGACTGCTGCCAGGATCCCAAGGAGCAGCCAAAACTCAATGTGTGATATGGAAATGTATTCATTACTTACCGTTCTGAATACAGAAATCTTTCCACTTTGACTCTTCTACTCAAATGTCTTTAGCTCTCCCTCTAGGAGATGAAGACTTAAGGAAGATGATGCACCAAGACTCACTTTGTTTGGACGTTTGCATGACAATGAGCCCTGAGGTGCCAAGTTCCTGACCTGCAGCTACTGAAAGCTTGAGCAAGCCTCTGAAGAAGTAGCAGTCAGGAGCCAACCTCCCAGTTTCTGAGGGTGTTTGCAGGCCCCCCATGGAAGACGCCATGGAGAGATCATGCGCACATGGTGGGTGTCCCTGCGGGCTTTCTGCCAGATTTCAGGAACTACCCCTGATCCCTCCATATTGAGTTATTTGGTTTGTTCTCCAGTGCTCATGCGTGATGTTCCTCCCATGGACAGTTCCAGGCTGAAATTGCTCAGGAAACCCCTAACTGATCCCCATGCACTGCCAGCTGTTTTCCTCCAGAGCTCTGCCTGCAGGCACAGAGGCCCAAGAGAGGACGGAGGCAAAGAAACCATGGAAAACCTCATCAGTGTCTTCTCCTTCTATTGCCAAGTCCATCAGCACACCGAGATTATTCTTTATTTTTCTTTTACTGTTAGAGTTGGAGTTGGAGTTAGCGTTGGTTAGAGTTAGCTTTAGGGTTAGGGTTAGAGTTATAATTGGAGTTAGTGTTAGAGTTGGAGTGAGAGTTACAGTTGGAGTTGGAGTTAGAGCTAGGAAGAAAGAAGAGCAGGAGAGAGAAAGAAGAAAGAGGAAGCCTAGGAGAGGCAGTCAAGGGGCTGTGGAACGGACTCCGTGAATGTCCTTGGCAGGGCTCTGAAACAGGCAAACGTTTGGTTCTGATAAGTCCTCGATAATGTGACAACATGTGATGATGGTTTTTGAACATCATTTTGAACATTTTCATCTCATCTGTGGATGACGCCCAGCTGGGGCTAGAGCTACAAAATCGGCTTTCATGTCTGGATTCGGATGCCTGCACAAAAATGGCCGGTGCCACCAGGATGCCCTGATGTAGCTGTAGCACCTGGGGGGGACAAGTGACGCAGGACCTGGGGGAGACCTTCTGGAGCACAAGCTGGTAGGCATGGACTAAGTCTGGGCCCTTCAGGGGCTGTGCAGGGTCTTCCTACAGCATCTCGCATCCTTTTGGTGCCACTGTGAGGTCCCTTCAGACCCAGAAACTGACTGGGTCCCTGCCAGGAGACAGATCTATCTCCTGTCTATCTCTATATCAGCAGTCCTGGCTATCAGGGGAGGTCCCAGTTGACTGACGGCTAGCAAACGTGACGCCCATCTACAAGAAGGGCCGGAGGGCAGACCCGGGAAACTACAGGCCTGTCAGTTTGACCTCAGTGCCAGGGAAGCTCATGGAGCAGATTATCTTGAGAGTCATCACGCGGCACTTGCAGGGCAAGCAGGCGATCGGGCCCAGTCAGCATGGGTTTATGAAAGGCAGATCCTGCCTGACGAACCTGATCTCCTTCTATGACAAAGTGATGCGCTTGGTGGATGAGGGAAAGGCTGTGGATATGGTCTACCTTGACTTCAGCAAGGCTTTTGACACCGTCTCCCACAGCATTCTCCTCAAGAAACTGGCTGCTCTTGGCTTGGACTGGTGCACCCTTCATTGGGTTAGAAACTGGCTGGATAGCCGGGCCCAAAGAGTCGTGGTGAATGGGGCCAAGTCCAGCTGGAGGCCAGTCACTAGTGGCGTCCCCCAGGGCTCGGTGCTGGGGCCGGTCCTCTTTAATATCTTCATCGATGATCTGGACGAGGGCATCGAGTGCACCCTCAGTAAGTTCGCAGATGACACCAAGTTAGGTGCGTGTGTCGATCTGCTCGAGGGTAGGAAAGCTCTGCAGGAGGATCTGGATAGGCTGCACCGATGGGCTGAGGTCAACTGCATGAAGTTCAACAAGGCCAAGTGCCGGGTCCTGCACCTGGGGCACAATAACCCCAAGCAGAGCTACAGGCTGGGAGAGGAATGGTTGGAAAGCTGCCAGGCAGAGAAGGACCTGGGAGTGATGGTTGGTAGTCGGCTGAATATGAGCCAGCAGTGTGCTCAGGTGGCCAAGAAGGCCAACGGCATCCTGGCTTGTATCAGGAACAGTGTGACCAGCAGGGCTAGGGAGGTGATCGTCCCCCTGTACTCGGCTCTGGTGAGGCCGCACCTCGAGTACTGTGTCCAGTTTTGGGCCCCTCGCTACAAGAAGGACATCGAGGTGCTCGAGCAAGTCCAGAGAAGGGCGACGAAGCTGGTGAGGGGTCTGGAGAACAAGTCCTACGAGGAGCGGCTGAGGGAGCTGGGCTTGTTCAGCCTGGAGAAGAGGAGGCTCAGGGGTGACCTTATTGCTCTCTATAGGTACCTCAAAGGAGGCTGTAGTGAGGTGGGGGTTGGTCTGTTCTCCCACGTGCCTGGTGACAGGACGAGGGGGAATGGGCTAAAGTTGCACCAGGGGAGTTTTAGGTTGGATGTTAGGAAGAACTTCTTTAGCGAAAGGGTTGTTAGACATCAGAAGGGGCTGCCCAGGGAAGTGGTGGAGTCACCATCCCTGGAGGTCTTTAAAAGACGTTTAGATGTAGAGCTTAGGGATATGGTTTAGTGGAGGACTGTTAGTGTTAGGTCAGAGGTTGGACTCGATGATCTTGAGGTCTCTTCCAAGCTAGAAATTCTGTGATTCTGTGATTCTGTGATCTCAGAAGTCGTGGAAATCTTCCGAGTGCTGCCCCTGACAGGAGGACACATGGGCAGGTGTGGAGGGGCTTGGAGAAGGGAAATGTGAGAACATGGGAGAGAAGGTTTCTTTGCCAATGCAGAGCAAAGACTTTTTGGAGATGTAAAAGGCATTCGGGACACCTTGTTACTGCTGCAGCACTGACTGGGAACGCATTCGTGTTAGGGACTGACCCTGAGTCAAGTTTGCCCTAAGCCTGGCCGTAAATTCCTACGACTCGGCCCGACAGGAGCCCAATACTCTAATCCCCAGCACTTCCACCCGTACCGGGAAGCCAAGATCCAGTCCCTTAGAGCCTCACCTTTGCTTCTACCCTCTTGCTCACCCTAATCCCTAGCCCTTCTCCCCAGCATGAAAATTTCTAGGAGGCTGGCTGGGATCTGTGCATTTCGGCTCCCATTTGCCAGTGTTCCTGACAGTCCAGCAGCAGGTGTGTGGCTGGCATGGTGGCTGTGGGATCTCCTTTGCCTGAGCACCTGATAAGCACATAGAGGAAGAAGGCCTAGGGACGATGAGCTTGGACGTCCAAGGGCTTGGACGATGATGGTGAGGCAGCTTCTGCCTGCTCTCATGATACACCACAGGAAGCCTGATCAGTAGGGATGCCCGCTCGAGGGGTGAGATTTCCGAGATGGGGAAGCTTTGCTTGGCAGTAGAAAACAGGAGGAAGAAGTTAGAGTCAGCTCTGAAGGCTGGGAGTGGGAATGAGGAAGAAAGAAACGTCCCTCAAAGGACGTTTGGAAGTCTGGGGTCAGACCGTGCCAGTGTCTTTCAAGGAACAGTCAGTGAGAGCCCAGAGATATTTCTGAAGGTACGGCAATGCCCTGGTGAGAGCAGGGTGGGGATCACAGGGAGATGGATGTGCCCTTGCCTACCTACAGTCACGGCCTCCAGCTAAGCTGCTCTAACAAGTCCCCGGGGAAGCTTTGTCTTTAATGGCCTTCAGTGAGGCCAATTTAATGCTCCGAGAAACTTTGGTGTTTGCTTCTAACTTTAGCTCCTCCAGAGATTTCTTCAGATTTCTCCCAGTGTCTGAGGTAGCAGAGCACCAAGCGCCCCACAGGGTCATTAAAAGACAGAAATTCTTAACACGCCACGTCTGTTCCAACAAGTTTCTTCAAGCCTTTCCATCTTGTACACCTCATTAGGGAGGCTCTGGGAGTGTAGGTAAAGAGGAAACATTCGGTGTGCACTCGATGGATAGGTACTTTTCGTTACTCTCCAGCGTAGGCAAATAGTGACAGCAGCATTCCTTAGGTGGTGTTTCTCCTAAGGAGGTGTGGGCAGGTTGGCAAAGCAGTGGCTTGGGGCCAGGCACTGGATGGAGAACCTTGCTCGTCACCCTCCCAGGACAGCCACTTGGCCACCTGGGGCTTGCAGCACGCATCCTTACACCAGGCTTCTCCACTGAAATCAGCAGCCACATTTCACTGCTCCTTAGCTCCAGATCCCACCTGCTTTCCTCAGAGAACTGGCTGCACACAGGCACAGAAGGGTTTTCCTATTTTAAAGCCAACAACAGAAAAACACAAGACAGTTTACCAAACAATAAAACACTCCTCAGCTTTATGGCTCCATTGGAGTTCACCTACCCAAAAAGCGTTACTCTTCAGGGAGTGTTGTGTACTGATAGGTAGGGAATTATACATCTTCCTCGTAGTTAAAGTAACATCAAACAAATTAAAAAGACGAGGAGCTGGATAAGGACAAACAGACAGAGTGCTGAAAAGTTCCGGAGTCACCATCCCTGGGGATTTTTAAGGCAATGTTGGACGTGGTGCTCAGGGACAGGGTTTAGTGGGTGACATTGCTGGTAGGGCGATGGTTGGCCCAGATGATCTTGGAGGTCTTTTCCAACCTTTCAGATTCTGTGATTCTGTGATTTTTAACTCTAACTCTTAACTCCAACTCCAACTCCAACTCCAACTTTATCTCTACGTCCAACTCCAACAAGTCTAACTCCAACTGTAACTCTAACTCCAAAGCTCATCGTAATTCTAACTGCAACTCAAATTTGAAAAACCCTAAGTTAAAAACAAGCAAACAAAGAAACAACAACAACAAAATCTCCAAGTTTAGGTTTTTATTTAGGCTTTTTCCAAATGTGTTATTTGGAAAGAGAGAGGGCGCAGAGTCCTGTTGTGTGGGGGTGTTGCATAAAGGCTCTCCAGGGGAGTTCAGGTGTACCCAAAGGCTTCCATTGGGAGCACTTTTTGGTGGGAGAGAGTGGCAACATTCGTGTTTTTTAGGGTCATAATTAGGGTTGGGGTCCTAATTGGGGTTAGGGTCCTAATTGGGGTTAGTGTCATAATTAGGGTTAGGGTCATAATCAGGGTTGTTTGGAGAAAGTGCAGAGGCCTGTTGTGTGGGGGGTTGCGTAAAGGCTCCCGAGGGGGGTTCAGGTGTACCCAAAGGTTCCCTGGGGCATAAATGGGTCTGTGGGGTGGGGTCCATGGGGCATTAGTGTGGCTGGGGGGGGTGTTTATGGGGTAGAAAAGTGAGTGGGGTGGGGGAGGGGGGGGTTCATGGGGTATAAAAGGGGCTGGGAGCTTCTCCTGGGGCGTTAACGAGGCTGAGCGTTGGTTCAGGGGCGTATAAGGGGGGCTGGGGGGGGGGGTCCCTGGGGTATAAGGGAGGGGGGGGTGAGAGGGTGAGCTACAACTCCCATCATCCCCCGCGCGGCGGGTGAGTCGCGCGGCAGACGTCACTTCCCGTCCAAAATGGCGGCGCCCGTGCGGGTGCGGGCGGCCCCGGGGGGGTCCCCGGAGCGGCTCCGGGCCCAGCTCCTGCCCTGCAGGGTCGGCAGCGACGGCCCCGCGCCCGTGGGAGCCTTCCTCAGGGCCCAGCACGGCCCGGGAGGCGGTGGGGAACCGGGGGGGGGGCACCGGGGGCGGGTTCCGGGGGTTTGGGGGCACCGGGAAGGGAGGTGTTGGGGTTTGGGGGGGGCACCGGGGACCGGTTAGGGAACGGGGGGAGGGGTTCCGGGGGATTTGGGGTCACCGGGACCCGGTTTTTGGGGGTCCTGACCCCCCCCCCCCCTTTTTTTGCAGAGCTCTGGGCCTCGTTCCGCGGGCGCCGCCTGGGGGGCCGCGAGCTGCCCCTGCCCCCCGGCTACCGGGGGGAGCTGCTGCGGCGGGAGCCCCCCCCTGGCGACGAGGAGGACCCCAAGGTGACGCTGCCTCCCCCCCCACACAAAAAAAAAATCCCCCCCCACCCATGGGTGCCCCCCACCCTGACCCGTGCCCCCCCCCTAGGAGCAGTGGGTGACGGTGACGGCGACGTTCGGGGCCATCACGGAGTGGGGGGCCGACACCGTGCCCCCCCCCGGGGGGGGGCTGGCGCGGGCGCTGCAGTGGGGGCCCCTGGCCCATGCGGTGGGTTTATGGGGGGGGTGGGGGGCTAAATTTTTTTGGGGGGGGTCCTAAATTGGGAGGGGGGAGGGGGGAGAAGTGGCCCTCAAATTTGGGGGCTTCTATTACAAGGGGAAATGGGGGGGGGGGGGCTTGGTTTGTAAAGGGGGGGGCACGGGGGTCCCAAAAAGGGTGCAAATTTTGGGGGGGGGGGGCCCAAAGCAGGGTGTCTGTGGTCCTTTTGGGGGGGGGGGTCCTTTAAAAGGGGTGCTGGGGGAAAATGGGGGGCTGCTTGGGGCCCCCAGGGAAGGGGGGAGCCACAGGAGCCCCCCCCCCAAAAAAAAAAAAAAAAGGTTTTTGGGGGAAGTTGGTTTTTTTTGGGGGGGGGGGGGGGTGGTGAGTAAATTTTGGGGGGGGGTTCACAAATTTGGGGGGGAGGGTCCCTAAATTTTGGGGGGGGTCCCGAAGGGGGGAGGGGGATGTTGGGGGGGGGGTCTTTAGGTCCCTAAATTGTGGGGAATGACCCCAAAAAGGTGTGGGAGGAGCCCCTAAAAGGGGGTGGGGGGGGGCCTAAAATGATGCCCCCCCCCCCCCCAAAAAAACAGATCCACGCCCCCGTCCCCGATGACAGCGATGAGGAGGCGGAGCCTTGAGCTGCCCCGCCCACTGTGGGCGGGGCTTATCCTGACCCCACCCCCTATGAATAAATAACGAGACACCCGGTAACCGGTGGGCGGAGCCGTTTAATGAACGGTGGGCGGGGATAACGAGTGGTGGGCGTGGCTTGAGGGTGGGTGGGCGTGGCCTGGGGGAGGGGGCGTGGCCTGGGGGGAGGGGGGCGTGGCCTCACCACTTGCCCCGCTTGCTCCAGTCCTTGGGGGTGAAGTGCAGGCACTTGGCGTCGATGCGCAGCACCCGCTTCAGCATCGCCCGCTCGTGGCCCTCCACGATGTCCCCCGACAGCGTCAGGATGTACTGGCCCTGTGGGGGGGGGGGGGGGAGGCGGATTTTGGGGTTTGGGGGGAGTTTGAGGGGGTGTTTGGGGGTTAGGGGGTCGCGGGGGGGGGCGTTTGGGGGATAGGGGTGGGGTTTGGGGAGGTTTGGGGGGTTGTGTGGGGTTTAGGGTTGGGTTTTGGGGGGGTTTGGGGGGTTGTGTGGGGTTTAGGGTTGGGTTTAGGGGGTTTGGGGGCGGTGTTTGGGGTTTAGGGTTGGGTTTTGGGGGGTTTGGGGGTTGCTTGGGGTTTTGGGGAGGTTTGGGAGGTTCTGTGGGGTTTAGGGTTGGGTTTTGGGGAGGTTTGGGGGGTTGTGTGGGGTTCAGGGTTGGGTTTTGGGGGGGTTTGGGGGGTTGTTTGGGTTTAGGGTTGGGTTTTGGGGAGGTTTGGGGGGTTGTGTGGGGTTTAGGGTTGGGTTTTGGGGGGGTTTGGGGGGTTGTGTGGGGTTTAGGGTTGGGTTTAAGGTTTGGGGGGGGTGTTTGGGGTTTAGGGTTGGGTTTTGGGGAGGTTTGGGGGCTTGTGTGGGGTTTAGGGTTGGGTTTTGGGGGGTTTGGGGGTTGCTTGGGGTTTTGGGGAGGTTTGGGGGCTTGTGTGGGGTTTAGGGTTGGGTTTTGGGGAGGTTTGGGGGGTTGTGTGGGGTTTAGGATTGGGCTTTGGGGAGGTTTGGGGGGTTGTGTGGGGTTTAGGGTTGGGTTTTGGGGGGGTTTGGGGGGTTGTGTGGGGTTTAGGGTTGGGTTTTGGGGGGTTTGGGGGTTGCTTGGGGTTTTGGGGAGGTTTGGGGGCTTGTGTGGGGTTTAGGGTTGGGTTTTGGGGAGGTTTGGGGGGTTGTGTGGGGTTTAGGATTGGGCTTTGGGGAGGTTTGGGGGGTTGTGTGGGGTTTAGGGTTGGGTTTTGGGGGGGTTTGGGGGGTTGTGTGGGGTTTAGGGTTGGGTTTTCGGGGGGTTTAGGGGATTGTTTGGGTTTAGGGTGGGTTTTTTGGGGGGCTGGGGGGTTTGGGGGGAAGCTGTTTTGGGGGAGTTGGGGGTTGGTTTGGGGTTTTTTGGGGGAGTGAGAGGGTTTGGAGGGTTCTTTGGGATTTGGGAGGGCATTGGGGTTGTGGGTTTTTTTTTTGGGCAGTGGGAGGGTTTGGGGCTTTGGTGTTTAGGGTTGTTTTTTGGGGGGTTTCAGGGGTTGTTTGGGGTTTAGGGTGTTTTTTTGGGGGGGTGGGAGGGTTTACGGGGGGCTTGTTTGGGGTTTGGGTAGGCATTGGGGTCATTTTGGAGGGGGTGGGAGAGTTTGGGGGGGTTGGTTAGGGTTTAGGGTTGCTTTTTTGGAAGGTTGGGGTTTAGGGTTGTTTTTTAGGGGGGGTTGGGAGGGTTTGGGGGGTTGTTTGGGGTTTAGGGTTGTTTTTGGGGGGAAGTTGGTTGGGGTTTGGGGGAGTTGGTTGAGGTTTAGGGTTTTTGGGGGGGTTAGGGGGTTGTTTGGGGGTTAGGGTTGTTTTTTTGGGGGGTGGGAGTGTTTGGGGGGGGTGTTTGAGGTTTGGGAGGGCATTGGGGTGGTTTTGGGGGGGGTGGGGGGTAGTTTGGGGTTGGTTGTTGGGGGATTGTTTGGGGTGGGATTGTTTTTGGGAGGGGTTGGGGGGTTTGTTTGGGGTTGCTTTGGGGTTTGGGTGTGTGTTTGGGGTTGGTTTTTTTTTGGGGTGGGGGGCCGCACCTTGTAGTAGTTGATGAGGTTGAGGTACTGCAGGGTGGAGATGACGTCCTCCTTCTTGATGCTGGTGATCTCGCTGATCTCGCTGGGGTTTGGGGGGGGGAGATCAGAGCTGGGACCCCCCCCACACCCCTTCAGGACCCCCCTCACCCCCCAAAAAAAACCCCATAACCCAGATATTTTCCAGAACCCCCCAACTTTCACACCCAGGCCCCCCCCAAGATATTTTCTCCTTACAGGCCATCCCACAACCCCCCCCCCCCAAAAAAAAAAACCTAAAACTTGGGTTTACCCCCCAAAAATCCCCCTTGGACCCCCAGCCCAGACCCTCCACCCCCTCAGGACCCCCCCAGAGCTGGGACTCCCCCCCCCCCCCTCACAGACCCCACAAAGCCCCCAGGGCTCCCCCCCTGATTTTTCCCCCCTAAAACCTCCCCAATCCCCCTGGGAGGAGAGAAGGGGGCGGAGCCTAAAGGAAGGGGGCGTGGCTAGTGAGGTGGGGCGTGGTTTGGGGAAAGGGGGCGTGGCTTTGAAATTAGGGGGCGTGGTCTGATGAAAGGGGGCGTGGCCTGGAGCAGGGTGGGGGGAGGATTGGGGTGCAGCCCCTTTACCCCCATAGGGACAAGGTTTTGGGGGGCGTAGGGGGCGGGGCTTAAGGGGGTGTGGGCGGGGCTTGGGGCGGGGCTTAGGGCAGGGGGCGGGGCTCACTTGATGGTGATCTGGGGGCGCTCGCCCCCCTCGGCTTTCAGCCCCATCAGGATCTCCAGGATGGTCTGGGACCAGTAGCTGCGGTAGGAGAGCAGCCCCAGGTCCGACAGCGGCTTCTCGGGGGTCCCGGTCTTCCCCTCCACCTTGGACAGCTCGTAGCCTGCAAGGGGGGGACACAGCGGGGGGGTTTGGGGCCCCTCCGTGAAGTTTTGGGGGCCCCCGACCCAGTTTGGGGGGTCCTCGGTCAGCTTCTGAGGTCCCTTGGTGAACTTTTGGGGGTCCTCGGTCAACTTTTGGGGGTCCTCAGTCAACTTTTGGGGTTCCTCGGTGACCTTTTGGGGATCCCCATCAACTTTTGGGGTCCCTTGGTGAATTTTTGGGGATCCTCGGTCAACTTTTGGGGTCCCTTGGTGACCTTTTGGGGGTCCTCGGTCAACTTTTGGGGTCCCTTGGTGAATTTTTGGGGGTCCTCGGTCAACTTTTGGGGTCCCTTGGTGACCTTTTGGGGATCCCCATCAACTTCTGGGGGTCCTCGGTCAACTTTTGGGGTCCTTTGGTGACCTTTTGGGGATCCCCATCAACTTTTGGGGGTCCTCAGTCAACTTTTGGGGTCCCTTGGTGAATTTTTGGGGGTCCTCGGTCAACTTTTGGGGATCCCCATCAACTTTTGGGGGTCCTCAGTCAACTTTTGGGGTCCCTCGGTGACCTTTTGGGGGTCCTCAGTCAACTTTTGGGGTCCCTTGGTGACCTTTTGGGGATCCCCATCAACTTTTGGGGGTCCTCGGTCAACTTTTGGGGTCCCTTGGTGAACTTTTGGGGGTCCTCGGTCAACTTTTGGGGATCCCCATCAACTTTTGGGGGTCCTCGGTCAACTTTTGGGGTCCCTTGGTGACCTTTTGGGGGTACCCAGTCAACTTTTGGGGTCCCTTGGTGACCTTCTGGGAGTCCAGAGTCAACTTTTGGGGTCCCTCGGTGACCTTTTGGGGGTCCTCAGTCAACTCTGAGGGTCCCTTGGTGAATTTTTGAGGGTCCCCCATCAACTTTTGGGGGTCCTCAGTCAACTTTTGGAGTCCCTTGGTGACCTTCTGGGGGTCCCCCGTCAACTTTGAGTGTCCCTCATTCAAGTTTTGGGGGTCCACAGTCAACTTTTGGGATCCCTTGGTGAACTTTTGAGGGTCCCCTTCAACTTTGAGGGTCCCTTGGTGAACATTTGGGGGTCCCCTTCAACTTTTGGGGGTCCTCAGTCAAGTTTTGGGGTCCCTTAGTGAAGTTCTGAGATCCTTCAGTGAAGTCTTAGGGGTCCTTGGCCCAGTTTTGGGGTCCCCAGCCAAGCTTTGGGGGCACCTAGTCAAGTTTTGGGGTCCCTTAGCAAAGTTGTAGGGAACTGAAGTTTTGGGGTTCCTCAAACAAGTTTTGGGGGGCCCTGGTGGAGTTTTGGTACCCTTCAGTGTGGTTTTGGGTTCCCTTGGTGGAGTTTTGGGGTCCCTCAGTGTGTTTGGGGGGTCTCCTGATAGAGCTTTGGGGTCTCTTAATGGAGTTTTTGGGGTCCCTTGATGGAATTTTGGGATCCTTCAATAAATTTTGGGGGTTCTTCTGGAATTTGGAGCCCCTTGACACGTTTTTTTGGGGTCCCTCCCTACGATTCTCGAACTCTCAGTGGACTTTGGGTGTTCCTTGTATTTTTTTGGGGGGTTCCCTCAGTGGACTTCTTGGTTCGCTCTCGGAATTCTGGAGCTCCTTGATGGATTTTTGGGGTCCCACAGTGGGATCTGAGTTTTTTAGGTTCCCTTTTGGGGCCTCAACATCCTTTTACCACCCCTTGGTGGATTTTTGGGGCCCTTCGATGTATTTTCAGAGTCCCTTAAAGGAATTCTCCTCTCCCCATGAGAGCTTTTGGGATCCCTCCGTGGATTTCTGCCATCCTGGGGTAGATTTTTGTGGCGCCCTATAGGATTTTTCCCCCCCCTGTTTTTTTTGGAGGTGCCGGGGAGGGGTTTTGGGGTGCCGGGGGGGTGCTCACTGAACTCGATGAGCAGCTTGCCGTAGCCGCGGCGCTGGTAGGGTGGCAGGGTGAGGATGCAGGCCACGTTGTAATCCTCCGTCGACTCCTTCTCCTGCACCCACACATCAGGGGGGACCCCCAAATCCTCCTCAGCACCCCGAACCCCTCCCTGGGTCCCCCAAACCCACCTTCTTCCCCTGCTGCCCCCCCCCCAGTGCCCTTTCTCACCCCCAAAACCCTCTGCTGACCCCACAGATCCTTCCTGCCTCCCAGGAACCCCCCTAAAACCCTCTTATGAACCCCAAAACCCCTCCTTCCCCGGCAGGGCTCCCTCTGATTTTCACCCAGACACCCACAGCAACCCCCAGGAGCCCCCCGAGACCCTTCCCTAAACACCACGTCCTCTCCTCTCCCCCAGCGACCCCATAAACCCCACTCCTTCTCCCCAGAACCTCCCCAAAGCCCCTTCCCCAGACCCCAAACTTCTCTTTTAGCCCCCCCAGGCACCCCCAGAGCCCCTCAGACCCCCAGGAACCACCCCGAGACCCTTCCCTAGACACCCACGTTCTCCCCTCTCCCCCCGTGACCCCCCATTAACCCCCCCAAAGCCCCTTCCCCAGACCCCAAACTCTTCTTTTAGCCTCCCCAGAGCCCCTCAGGACCCTTCCTCACTCCACGACTGCCACCCAAGGACCCCCCCAGCTCCCCCAGGAGCCCCCCAAACCCTTCCCTAAGCCCCCCAGGAACCCCAAAACCCTTCCCTAAGCCCCCCAGGAACACCAAAACCCTTCCCTAAGCCCCCCAGGAGCCCCCCAAACCCTTCCCTAAGCCCCCCAGGAACCCCAAAACCCCTCCCTAAGCCCCCCAGGAACCACAAAACCCTTTATGAAGCCCCCCCCAACCTCCCCCCCCCCTTTTTTTTTTTTTTGACCCCCCCAGACCTTGGAGAAGTAGCCGACGATGTGGAAGCCCTTGCAGTCGTACTCGGTCATGACATAGAAGAGGAAGGGGTCGGTGTCGTAGTAAAGGGTTTTGTGGTCTAGGAAGCACTTGGCCAGCAGGCACAGGTTCTGCGAGTAGCTCTGGGGGGAGAAATGGGGGGGGTCAGCGGGATTTCAGCCCCCCCAGCCCCCCCAAAAAACCCTCCAAGCCCCTCCCCTTTGATTTTTACTTTGTTCTTGCGGCCGTCGATCTCGAAGAAGGAGATGGTGCCCTTGCGGTAAATCTCGTTGCCCGGGGGGTGCCGCAGGTCGCATTTGGTCTGGGAGGGGGGGCAAAAAAAGGGTAAGGGGGGGTGGGGGAAATGGGGTAAATGGGATTTGGGGGAGAGGATGGAGGGGATTATGGCCAGGATGGGGTCAAAAGTGGCAAGGAGGGGGCTACAAACGGTGCTCTGGGGGCGCAGATTTGCTCCTGGAGGGGGTAGAAAGTATTGGGGGGGGATGGGGGGCAGATTGTCCCTGGAGGTCCTGGATTTGCCCCTGGAGGGGGCAGCGTTACCTTGGGGGGGGGGGGCTGATGCTGTCCATGGGGGTCCTGGGTCTGTCCTGGGGGGGCTCAGTGATGCCCCAGGGGACCCCGGGACCCCATTTCACCCAGAGGGTCTCAGATCCCCTCCCTGAGGGGGGGGGGCAGCATTACCCCAGGGGGGTGCAGTGTTACCCCGGAGGGGGGCTGATGCTGCCCACGGGAGTCCCAGGGGTTTGGTGATGCCCCTGGGGGACCCCATTGCGCCCGGGGGATCCCAGATTTTACCCCCTGGGGGGGCAATTTTACCCCCTGGGGGGGGGGCTTGTTACCCCCAGGATGAGGGTCGTTACCAGGTGTCGCTGGAGGCAGCGGAGGCTGTGGCCGTATTTGAGGCAGAACTCGCAGAGGTAGAGGACGGGCAGCGCCGTCAGCTCCTGCGGGTAGGGCGAGAAGTACCAGGGCTTGAGGCGGTGGCGGCCCAGCTCGATGCACTCGATGTTCTTCATCCGCGTCACGATGTCGTCGTGGCTGCGGTCCGACACCAGGCTGCCCGTCATGCGCGGCGCCGACGGCGCGCCGTCCGAGGAGTCCTGCGAGTCCTAGGGAGGGGGGCAGCCAGGGGTGAGGCCCACCCCCAGTTCCAGAAGCCCCTGTCTTTATTTTCCTGTGTTTGAGGCGGTTTTGCCTTGTTTTTGCCTCAGTTTCCCCATGTCGAGGCTTTTTTTGTGTTGCTTTTGCCACAGTTTCCCCATGCCGAGGCTTTTTTACCTTGTTTTTGCCTCAGTTACCCCATGTCGAGGCTTTTTTTGCATTGCTTTTGCCACAGTTTCCCCATTTTGAGGCCTTTTCCACTCATTTTTGCATTGCTTTTGCCTCCGTTTCCCCATTTTGAGGCCTTTTCCCCTCACTTTTGCGTTGCTTTTGCCTCAGTTTCCCCATGTCGAGGCTTTTTTTGCGTTGCTTTTGCCACAGTTTCCCCATTTTGAGGCCTTTTCCCCTCATTTTTGTGTTGCTTTTGCCTCGGTTTCCCCATATTGAGGCCTTTTCCCCTCATTTTTGCATTGCTTTTGCCTCAGTTTCCCCATTTTGAGGCCTTTTCCCCTCATTTTTGCATTGCTTTTGCCTCGGTTTCCCCATTTCAAGGCTTTCTCCCTCATTTTTCCCTTGTTTTTGCCTCAGTTTCCCCATTTCAAGGCCTCATCTCCTCATTTTCATGTTGCTTCTGCCTCAGTTTCTCCATTTTGAGGCTTTTTTTCCCTCATTTTTTCCCTGTTTTGGCCTCAGTTTCCTGTTTCAAGGTTTTTTCCCCATGTTTTCTTCCTGCTTTTGCCTAAGTTTCCTCATGTCAAGGCTTTTCCCTCTCATTTTCGTGTTCTTTTGCCTCAATTTCCCCGTTTTGAGGCTTTCTCCCTCATTTTTCCCTTGTTTTTACCTCAGTTTCCCCATTTTGAGGCCTCATTCCCTCATTTTCGCGTTGCTTCTGCCTCAGTTTCTCGGTTTTGAGGCTTTTTTCCCTCATTGTTTCCCTGCTTTGGCCTCAGTTTCCCTATTTTTAGGCATTTTCTCCTGTTTTTGCCTCAGTTTGCACATTTCGAGGCCTTTTCCCCTCATTTTTGCGTTGCTTTTGCCTCAGTTCCCCATTTCAAGGCTTTCTCCCTCATTTTTCCCTTGCTTTTGCCTCAGCTTCCCCATTTTGAGGCCTCATCCCCTCATTTTTGCATTGCTTCTGCCTCACTTTCTCTGTTTTGAGGCTTTTTTTCTCTCATTTTTTTTCCATGCTTCTCTCTCAGTTTCACTATTTTAAGGCATTTTCTCCCGTTTTTGCCTCAGTTTCCCCATTTCAAGGCCTTTTCCCTTCATTTTCGCGTTGCTTCTGCCTCAGTTTCCCAATTTCAAGGCTTTTTTCCCCATGTTTTCTTCCTGCTTTTGCTTCAGCTTCTCCATTTCAAGGCTTTCTCCCTCATTTTTGCCTTGTTTTTGCCTCAGTTTTCCCATTTCAAGGCTTTTTTCCCTCATTTTTTCCCTGCTTTTGCTTCAGTTTCCCCATCTAAAGGCTTCTTCCCCTCATTTTCTTCCTGCCTTTGCCTCAGTTTCCCCATTTCGAGGCTCCTTTCCCCTCATTATTGCCTTGTTTTTGGCTGAGTTTCCCCATTTCCCCCTTCCTCCCTCCCTCCCACCCCCCGTCATGCCTCAATTTCCCCATTTCAGCCCCAATTTCTGCCTCAGTTTCCCCCCCCGGCCCCCACCTCGTCGGTGCCCAGGCAGGCCGACTTCCTCTTGCGCCCCGGCTGGGCGGCCACGGCGCGGCGTGCGGAGCCGTTCTGTAATGGGACCCCCCCCAAAAACACCGTGAGATCCCCCAAAACATAGTGAGACCCCCCCCACATCCGGAGACCCCTCTCCCATATCCAGAGGATCCCCCCCATAATCATAGGACCCCCCACCCCAAAGCAACCACAGGACCCTCACCCTAACCAGAGACCCCCTCCCCTAAATGCCATGCCCCCCCCCCATAACCATAGGACCCCTCCCATAACTGGAGACCCCCCCACGAGCACCACAGGAACCCCCCAAAACCAGAAACCCCCCCCAGGGACCCCCCTGACCTCTGATCCCCCCCAAAAATTCCCCCCCCAGAACCCCCCCCCCAAGGGCCATGGACCCCCCCCAGTAACCCCAAAAATCCAGGACCCACCCCCCCCCAGAAGCTCCCAGTTGAGTCACTGGGAGAACGCAGGCAGGGTTACTGGGAAGACTGGGTGGGGACTATAGGGGTGTTAATGGGGTTTTATTGGGATTACTGGGCAGCTACTGGTTTTACTGGGAGGTACTGGTGAAGAACTGGATGGGTACTGCTGTGTGGTGGCTGTGTTAACGGGGTTTTACTGGGTTTACTGGTTTTACTGGGGTATACTGGTGAAAAAATGAAGGGGTACTGCTGTGTGGTAGCTGTGTTAATAGGGTTTTAGTGGGTTTACTGGTTTTACTGGGGCATACTGGTGAAGACTGGGTGGGTACTGCTGCATGGTAGCGGTGTTAATAGGGTTTTACTGGGTTTACTGGGCAGCTACTGGTTTTACTGGGTGATACTGGGGTCAAGAAGGTGTTACTGGGAGGGTGATGCCGAACTCTTACTGGTTATACTGGGAAATAACCAGTTTTAATGGGTAATTAATGAATTTCAGAGTGGATGGGGGCTTTACTGGCAGAAACTGGGAAGTTACTGGGGTGTTACTGGGAAGCTACTGGCGTTACCAGGAAGTTACTGGGCAGTTACTGGTGTTACTGGGAAATCACCAGGCGGCCCCGATGAAAATAAAGGTTTACGGAGGAGGTGTCGGTGGTGCTAAGCCGCTACTGGTGTTACTGGGAGCGTTACTGGGGGGTTGCTGGTGTTACTGGGGGGTTGCTGGTGTTACTGGGGGGCTTACTGGTGTTACTGGGGGGTTACTGGTGTTACTGGGCTCACCTGGGGGAAGACGGAGGCCTGCGAGGTCTCGGTGGCGGCGGGGACGGGGGTGGCCGGGGACACCACTTCCACCTTACGCTTCTGTGGGGACAGCAGCTCCCAGTCCCTCCCAGTCCCTCCCAGTCCCTCCCAGTCCCTCCCAGTCCCTCCCAGTCCCTCCCAGTCCCTCCCAGTCCCTCCCAGTCCCTCCCAGTCTCTCCCAGTCCCTCCCAGGCACGGGGACCAGTAAGCAGTGCTTTGGGGCTTCTGCCCCCATCCTGGTCCCCAATCCCGCCCCAGTGCTCCCAGTATCACCCCAGCAGCCCCGCCCAGTGGTCCCAGTATGGTCCCAGCCCCGGGGCGTGGGGACGCTCTGGGGGATGCCCAGTAATGGGGTTGGGGACGCCTGGGGGGGGTGGGGGGAGCTATGGGGACAGGAATGAACCCAAAAGGGGATGGGGACCCCTTGGGGACAGGGACAGGACCCCAATGGGGGCGGGGACCCCTTGGGGACAGGGACAACCCCAAAAGGGGCCAGGAACAACCCCAAAAGGGGCCAGGGACCCGTTGGGGACAGAAATGATCCCAAAAGGGGACGGGGACCCCTTGGGGACAGGGACAGGACCCCAATGGGGGCGGGGACCCCTTGGGGACGGGGACAACCCCAAAAGGGGACAGGGACCCAAAAGGGGCCAGGAACAACCCCAAAAGGGGCCAGGGACCCGTTGGGGACAGAAACGATCCCAAAAGGGGACGGGGACCCCTTGGGGACCCCCTGCAAACAAAATCCCATGGGACTAAAAAAAAAAAAAACCAAAAAACCCCAAACCCCGCTGGGGACCCGCTGGGGACACGGGGCCACCTCGCCACGATTTGGGGTGCTGGGGGGGGGGGGGGGGGCAACAAACCCGCTGGGGAGGGAGCCCGGGGGCCATGCAGCGCTGTGGGGCCGGCTTTTGGGGTCGCTTTTGGGGCTGTTTTTGGGATTGTTTGGTGGGTTTTTGGTTTTTTTTTTTTTTTTTTTTTTTTTTTTGGGGTGATTTTTGGGGGGGCCGTTTTTTGGGGTCGCTCGGGGCCGGGGTTACCGTGGGGCGCTGGGCGCCGGGCGGGGGGGCCGGGGGGGGCTCGGCCGCGTTCTCCTGGGGCAGGTGGAAGCGGAGGGTGAGGGGCACCGGCCCCGACCCCAAACCCGGTGGCCCCGGTGGCCCCGGCAGGCTCTTCCCGCTGGCGGGGGCCGCCGGCAGCTCCAGGCTCTTCCTCTGCGCCGGGAGGAAGAGGAGGCATTTAAGGGGGGGGGGGGGGATGTGGGGACACGGGGCCGTGGGGTTGTCCCCCCCCCACGTGGCTTTGGGGACAAAAGGGCCGGCCCCCTCCCCGGTTTCCCGGGGTGCCGAATCGACCCCAAAAGGCTCCCGGGGTCCCCAGCGGGTTCCTCCCCCCCCCACCACCATTTTTTCCCTTCCCTCCCTCCCCTCCCAACCCCATGGGTCCCCCCGGGATGTCCCCGAGGGCCCCAAAAGGTTTTGGGGTGGCCCCGACGGCTTTTTGGGGTGGGTCCCCTGTGGGGTTTGGGGCTGGTCCCTGCGGGTTTGGGGGGGGGGTCCCCTGGCTCTGGGGGGTCCCCGACAGCACCCGGTGGCCCCTGCTGGACCTGGAGGGGGTCCCCAAGGGGTCTGGGGGTCCCCAACGGGTTTGGGGACGAGCCCCCCGATGGCTCTGGGTGTCCCCATGGGGTTGGGGGCTGTCCCCCTTTGGGGGCTGTCCCCCTGTCCCTGGTGTCCCCTTGTCCCCGCTGTCCCTTTTTGGGGTCTTTCTATGCCCGGGACGTCCCTTGTCCCCACGGTGTCCCCTGCCAGCCCCCATGGGGCCGTGCCCTGTCCCCATACTGTCCCCATACTGTCCCCATACTGTCCCCATACTGTCCCCATGAACCCCGCAAGGCCCCATTCTTTGGCCCTGCGGTGTCCCCTGTCCCCAGAGCACCTTCTGGGGTCATCCCCTGTCCCCACCGACCCCACAAGCGACCGTCCCTCATCCCCGTAGCATCCCCTTGTCCCCACCACCCCTTATGGGGCCACCCCTCATCCTCGGGGTGTCCTCTGCCCCCCCCCAAGCCCCCATGTCCTTATAATGTCCCCCCTCCCCATTATCCCCTATGGGGTCCCCCCCCTGTCCCCGCAGCGTCCCCAATGCTCATTACCCACCCCGTAGGGGCCACGTCCCGTCCCCGCCACCCCCCCCCAGTGTCCCCACTGATGTCCCCACTGATGTCCCCACTGATGTCCCCTCACCGGGTCGCGCTCGGGGGAGTCGGGCCGGGAGCCGGGCAGCCCGTTTTTGGTGGGGGTCTTGGCCTCTTTGCGGGGTCCCTGCACCCGCTGCAGGTCCAGGCGCTCGGGGGTCACCCATTCGTCCAGGCGCTTGTTGACTTTGGGGGGGGGGGGGGGGGGGACGGAGGGGACACAGCTGGGGTGACATCGGGGTCCCCTCTGTGCCCCCCCCCCCACTTTGTCCCCCTCCCCTCCCCGTGACCCCACTCACAGTCGATGTAGTGCACGTAGAAGAGGCGCCGCCCGCTGATGTCCTTCACGCTCAGGATCTCGGCCAGCGCTTTTTTTTGGGGGGGGGGGGCAGAGGTGTGACATCACACCCCCCCCGATGACGTCACACCCCCTCGAGTGACGTCACGCCCCCTCGAGTGACGTCACGCCCCTCTATGATGTCAGCCCCCCCCCCCCCGGTGATCCCAAGGCTTTGCCCCCCCTGCTGTGCCCTCCCCCCCCCCCCCCCCATGAGTCCCACCCCACCTCCAGGCCACGCCCACTCCCTCCAGGCCACGCCCCATTCCCCCAAGCCCCGCCCCTCCCCACCTCCACGCCCTGCCCCTTCCCACCCCCTTCCTTCTCCCTCCAGGCCCCGCCCCAGCCCCGCCCACTCCGCCCAAGCCCCTCCCATTGCATCAAAGCCCCGCCCACTCCTTCCAAGCCCCGCCCACCCCCTCCAAGCCCCTCCTTCCCCAGCGCCCCCCTCCCTCCAGGGCCCAACTCTGCTCCTCTCTAAGCCCCGCCCACCCCCTCCAAACCCCGCCCACTCCACCAAGCCCCGCCCACCCCCTTCCAAGCCCCGCCCACCCCCCTCCAAGCCCCTCCTTCCCCAGCCCTCCCCTTCCAGGGCCGGGCCTTGCCCCTTTCCCCCCGGCCCCTCCCCTCGCATCCCGCTCCTCCCCAGACCCCGCCCACTCCGTCAAGCCCCGCCCACTCCCGGAAGCCCCGCCCGCTCCCGTTAAGCTCCGCCCCGCTCACGCCACTCGTCCTCGTTGTCCTGGTTGCGGCGCAGCACGGGCAGGCGGCAGCCCTCCGACACCTCGGCCTAAAGGGGCCGCCGTTACCGGGGGGGGGAGCCCCGGGACTCCCCCGAGACCCCCCCGGGACCCTTCCCCGGTTCCCCCCCCCTCCCCGCCCCTTCCCGGCACCCCCCGCGCGCCGCTCACCGCCTCCGCCATCTCCCGGCCGCCGCTTCCGGGTGTCGGCCGCCGCTTCCGGGCTTCTGGCGGCGGAAAGCCCCGCCCCTTCCGGTTAGGGAAGAGGGAGGGGGAACCGTTTCCGGGTCACGTGGGGGCGGCGCCACTTCCGGGAGCGGCCGCGCGGCACCGGCGGCGGCGGCGGCGGCGGCGCCGCGATCGCGTCCGGCCCCGCCCCGCCCCGCCCCGGCCCCCCCCTCCCCTCCCCCCCCCCTTCCCGGCCGTCGCCATGGAGACCGGTGAGCCCCCGGGGGGGGGGGGGGGAGGGGGGAGTGCCCCGGGACGCGTGACGTCACGGGCGGGAAGGAGGGGAACCCCAGTGACGTCACGGGGGGGGGGGTGGGGGCGTCATCAGGGAGGTTCCGGGGTTAATTGGGGCGGTTTGGGGCGGGTTTGGGGCATAATCAGTAGGTTCCAGGTTTGGGGGGGGGGGTTTTGGGGTGAAATCAGGCTGTTGCGGGGTTAACGGGATATTTGGGGGCCTCGTCAGGAGGCTCCAGGGTTAACGGGGGGGCTTGGGGGTAGTTTTTGGGGTGAAATCAGTAGGTTTTGGGGTTAATGGGGGCGATTTGGGCATATTGGGGTTACCCTCAGTAGGGTCCAGGGTTAACAGAGGATTGGGGGTGGTTTTGGGGTGAAATCAGTAGGTTCCAGGGTTAACAGGGGTTTGGGGGTAGTTTTAGGGTGTTGTCAGTAGGTTCTAGGGTTAACAGGGGGATTTGGGAGTAGTTTTCGGGGCGTAATCAGTAGGTTTTGGGGTTAACGGGAGCAATTTGGGCATATTGGGGTTGCCCTCAGTAGGGTCCAGGGTTAACAGAGGGGTTTGGGGTGGTTTTGGGGTGAAATCAGTAGGTTTTGGGTTAACGGGGGCAATTTGGGCAGATTGGGGTTGTCGTCAGTAGGTTCCAGGGTTAACAGAGAGATTTGGGAGTAGTTTTTGGGGCGCAATCAGTAGGTTTTAGGGTTAACGGGGGCTATTTGGGCATATTGGGGTTGTCATTAGTAGGTTCCAGGGTTAACAGAGGGGTTTGGGGTGGTTTTGGGGTGTCGTCAGTAGGTTCTAGGGTTAACAGATTTGGGAGTAGTTTTTGGGGCGTAATCAGTAGGTTTTAGGGTTAACAGGGGCAATTTGGGCATATTGGGGTTGTCATTTGTAGGTTCCAGGTTAACAGAGGGTTTGGGGGGGTTTTGGGGTGAAATCAGGCTGTTGCGGGATTAACGGGATATCTGGGAGCGTTGTCAGGAGGCTCCAGGGTTAACGGGGGGGCTTGGGGGTAGTTTTTGGGGCGTAATCAGTAGGTTTGGGGGTTAACGGGGGCAATTTGGGCAGATTGGGGTTGCCCTCAGTAGGGTCCAGGGTTAACAGAGAGATTTGGGAGTATTTTTTGGGGTGTAATCAGTAGGTTTTAGGGTTAACGGGGGCTATTTGGGCATATTGGGGTTGTCGTTAGTAGGTTCCAGGGTTAACAGAGGGGTCTGGGGTGGTTTTGGGGTGAAATCAGTAGGTTCCAGGGTTAACAGGGGATTGGGGGTGGTTTTAGGGTGTCGTCAGTAGGTTCTAGGGTTAACAGATTTGGGCGTAGTTTTTGGGGCGTAATCAGTAGGTTTTGGGGTTAACGGGGGCGATTTGGGCATATTGGGGGTGTCATTAGTAGGTTTCAGGGTTAATAGGGGATTGGGGGTAGTTTTAGGGTGTCGTCAGTAGGTTCCAGGGTTAACAGAGAGATTTGGGAGTAGTTTTTGGGGCGTAATCAGTAGGTTTTGGGGTTAACGGGGGCAATTTGGGCATGTTGGGGTTGTCATTTGTAGGTTCCAGGGTTAACAGAGGGATTTGGGAGTAGTTTTTGGGGCGTAATCAGTAGGTTTTAGGGTTAACGGGGGCGATTTGGGCAGATTGGGGTTGTCGTTAGTAGGTTCCAGGGTTAACAGAGGGGTTTGGGGTGGTTTTGGGGTGAAATCAGTAGGTTCCAGGGTTAACAGGGGATTGGGGGTGGTTTTAGGGTGTCGTCAGTAGGTTCCAGGGTTAACAGAGGGGCTTGGGAGTAGTTTTTGGGGCGTAATCAGTAGGTTTTGGGGTTAACGGGGGCGATTTGGGCAGATTGGGGTTGCCCTCAGTAGGGTCCAGGGTTAACGGGGGATTTGGGGTTGCCCTCAGTAGGGTCCAGGGTAATCGCGACCGTAAGGGGGTTTTTGGGGTGGGGGGGGGGCCTCATCCAATTGGGGGCGCAGGATTTGGGGCCCCCCCCTCACGAACCCCGTTCCCCCCCCCCCTTAGATCTGCCGTTCTTCCTGCAGCCGGACTGGGGCCAGCAGGGTGAGCTGGGGGGGGGTCCCAGGGGAATTTGGGGTGGGGGGGGGTCTTAGGGTTTTGGGGGGGGTCCTGGGGGGGTGTCCCAGGGGTTTGGGGGGGTCCTAGAGGGGAGGGAGGGGGCTTTGGGGGGGGTCTCTGGAGGAATTGGGGTCCTTGGGGGGGATTTGGGGGGGGGGAATTGAGGTCCCTGGAGGGGGGGGGGGGTTGGGGAGGGGTCCTTGGGGGGGGGGGTGCAAATATTGGGGTCCTTTTGGGGGGGTCTCTGGAGGGGGGGGGGAGGAATTGGGGTTTTGGGGGGGAATTGGGGGGGGAGATGGGGAAATTGGGGTCCCTGTGAGGGGAGGGGGCTTGGGGGGTGTTTGGGGGGGGGGGAATTTGGGGTTCTGGGAGAAATTGGGGTCCCTGGGGGGGGTCTCATGGTGGGGGGGGGAGAAATTGGGGTCCCTGGGGGGGGTCTCATGGTGGGGGGGGGAGGATTGGGGACCCTGGTGGGGGGGGATATTGGGAGGGAGGGGTCTGGGGGGGGGATTTTTGGGGGGACCCTGCTTGGGTTTGGGGGTCCCTGAGGGATTTGGGGGGGGTCTCTAGGGTTTGGGGGGGGTCTCTAGGGTTTGAGGGGGGGGTCCCGGGGGTGACCCGTTGCCCCCCGCCCCCCCGGGCAGAGGTGGGGGGGGGCGCCCCCTCGGTGGAGATCCTGGAGCAGCCGAAGCAGCGCGGGATGCGCTTCCGCTACAAGTGCGAGGGGCGCTCGGCCGGCAGCATCCCCGGGGAGCACAGCACCGACAGCACCCGCACCCACCCCACCATCCGCGTGAGTCGCCAGTAGAAACCAGTACAAACCAGTATAAACCAGTAGAAACCAGTATAAACCAGTACAGGCCGTCAGGTGATGGGAACATCCTCCTGATCCCACCCCAGCATCCCCCCCAGGGTCCTGTCCCCGGGGAGCACAGCACCGACAGCACCCGCACCCACCCCACCATCCGCGTGAGTCGCCAGTAGAAACCAGTAGAAACCAGTATAAACCAGTATAAACCAGTATAAGCCAGTGTAGGCCGTGAGGAGCTGGGAATTCCCCCCGATCCCACCCCAGTGTCCCCCTTGTGGCCCTATCGCCCGGAAGCACAGCACCTGCATACACCCCACCATCCGCGTGAGTCGCCAGTAGAAACCAGTATAAACCAGTATAAACCAGTACAGGCCGCTAGGAGCTGGGAACATCCTCCTGATCCCACCCCAGTGTCCCCCCCCAGGGTCCTGTCCCCGGGGAGCACAGCACCGACAGCACCCGCACCCACCCCACCATCCGCGTGAGTCGCCAGTAGAAACCAGTAGAAACCAGTAGAAACCAGTATAAACCAGTACAGGCCGTCAGGTGATGGGAACATCCTCCTGATCCCACCCCAGCGTCCCCCCCGGGGTCCTGTCCCCGGGGAGCACAGCACTGACAGCACCCGCACCCACCCCACCATCCGCGTGAGTCGCCAGTACAAACCAGTACAAACCAGTATAAACCAGTACAAACCAGTATAAACCAGTACAAACCAGTGCAGGCTGTTAGGAGCTGGGAATCCCCCCCTGATCCCACCCCAGTGTCCCCCTTGTGGCCCTATCCCCTGGAAGCACAGCACCTGCATACACCCCACCATCCGCGTGAGTCACCAGTACAGACCAGTATAAACCAGTATAAACCAGTACAGGCTGTTAGGAGCTGGGACTCCCCCCCTGATCCCACCCCAGTGTCCCCCCCGGGGTCCTGTCCCCGGGGAGCACAGCACTGACAGCACCCGCACCCACCCCACCATCCGCATGAGTCGCCAGTACAAACCAGTACAAACCAGTAGGAACCAGTATAAACCAGTATAAGCCAGTATAGGCCGTGAGGAGCTGGGAATCCCCCCCTGATCCCACCCCAGTGTCCCCCCCGGGGTCCTGTCCCCGGGGAGCACAGCACCGACAGCACCCGCACCCACCCCACCATCCGCGTGAGTCACCAGTAGAAACCAGTAGAAACCAGTATAAACCAGTACAAACCAGTACAGGCTGTTAGGAGCTGGGAATCTCCCCCTGATCCCACCCCAGTGTCCCCCCCGGGGTCCTGTCCCCAGGGAGCACAGCACCGACAGCACCCGCACCCACCCCACCATCCGCGTGAGTCGCCAGTAGAAACCAGTACAAACCAGTACAAACCAGTACAAACCAGTACAATCCAGTACAAACCAGTACAGGCTGTTAGGAGCTGGGAATCCCCCCCTGATCCCACCCCAGTGTCCCCCCCGGGGTCCTGTACCCGGGGAGCACAGCACCGACAGCACCCGCACCCACCCCACCATCCACATGAGTCGCCAGTAGAAACCAGTAGAAACCAGTAGAAACCAGTATAAACCAGTACAAACCAGTACAGGCTGTTAAGAGCTGGGAATCCCCCCCTGATCCCACCCCAGTGCCCCCTTGTGGCCCTATCCCCCGGAAGCACAGCACCTGCATACACCCCACCATCCGCGGGAGTCACCAGTACAGACCAGTATAAACCAGTAAAGATCAGTAAAAACCCGTACAGACCAATATAAACCAGTACACACCAGCGTAAACCAGTACAGACCACTAGGTGTTGGAAACCCACTCCGATGTCCCCCCTGTGGTCCTGCTCCTGGGGGCACAGCACCCACACTCCCCCCCCCCAGTGAGTCACCAGTATAGACCAGTATAGACTGTTAGGCACTGGGAACACTCCAGTTCAACCCAGTAACGTCCCAGATACCCCCAGTACACCCCAGTAGCCCCACAGAGGCTTCCAGTACATCCCAGTAAACTCCCAGAGCTTCCTAGTAACCCCCCGAGAGCGCCCCATTAACTCCCCAGTACACCCCAGTAGCCCCCCAGAGGCTCCCAGTACAACCCAGTAATTTCCCAGATCCCCCCCAGTACACCCCAGTAGCCCCCCAGAGCCCCTCAGTACACCCCAGTAACCTCCCAGAGCCTCTGAGTACATCCCAGTTACCTCCCAGTATACTCCAATAGCCCCCCAGTCCACCCCAGTACCCCCCCAGTAACCCCCAATACACCCCAGTAACACCCCAGTGCTCTCCCAGTAATTCTCCAGTACTTCCCAGTACCCCCCAGTAACCTCCCAGTACACCCCAATAGCCCCCCAGTCCACCCCAATACCTCCCCCGTAACCCTGAATACACCCCAGTAACCCCCCAGTGCCTCCCCAGTAACCTCCCAGTACACCCTAGTAACCTCCCAGAGCCTCCAATCCACACCAGTACCCCCCAGTAACCTTCCAGTACACCCCCAGAGCCCCCCAGAGCTCCCAATCCACACCAGCAGCCCCCCAGTAACCCCCCAATCCATCCCAATAGCTCCCCAGTGCCCCCAGTAACCTCCCAGTACACTCCAATAGTTCCCCAGTCCACCCCAATACACACCAGTCACCCCCCAATGCCCTCACAGTAACTCCCCAGTACACCCCCAGAGCCCCCAGTCCACTCCAGTAACCCTCCAGTAACCGCCCAGTACCCACCGATACCCCCCAGCACCCTCCAGTAAACCCCCAGTACCTCCCAGTAACCACCCAGTAAACTCCAGTAGCCGCCCAGAGCCCCCAGTCCACCCTAATAACCCCCCAGGAACCCCTCAATCCACCCCAATAGCCCCCAGTAACCTCCCAGTCCACCCCAATAAACCCCCACTCCACCCCAGTACCCCTCAGTAACCCCCAACACACCCCAGTGACCCCCCAATGCCCTCCCAGTATCCCCCAGTAACCTCCCAGTACACCCCCAGAGCCCCCAGCCTACCCCAATAGCTCCCCAGTAACCCCCCGATCCCCCCCAGCAACCCTCTAGCACCCCCCAGACCCCCTCCAACACACCCCAGTCCCTCCCAGTCCCTCCCAGTACCCCCCCCAACGTGTGTCCCCCCCCCCCAGGTGAACAACTACCGGGGCCCGGGCCGCGTGCGGGTGTCACTGGTGACCAAGGACCCCCCCCACCGCCCCCACCCCCACGAGCTGGTGGGGCGCGACTGCCACGACGGCTTCTACGAGGCCGAGCTGGCCCCCGAGCGCAGCGTCCACAGGTAAGGGGGGGCCATGGGACCCCCCCCCCAAAAAATGGGAACCCCCCCCCAAACCGGGGACCCCCCCCCCAAACCGGGGACCCCCCCCCTAAAACGGGGAATCCACCCCCGAACGAGGGGACCCCCCCCAAACCCATCTCTGTTGGGTTTGGGGGGGGTCTGGGGGTCTTTAGGTTTTTTTAGGGGGGGAGTGGGGGATCTAAAGGGGGTGGGTAATGTTTTTTTTTGGGGGGAATGGGGTTTTTTTGGGGAAAAATGGGGTTTGGGGGGGTGTGCCTCAGGATTTGGGGTGGGTCTGGGGTTTGGGGGGGCTACAGGTAAGGGCTGATGGGGAGATCTGGGGGGTGTCAAGGTGATTTGGGGGGGTTTGGGGGGTCTCCAGGGTTCTGTGGGGGTCCCAGGGGTCTGCGGGATTCTTGGGGTTTGGTGGGGGTCCCAATTTTTCGGGGAGGTCCCAATTTTGGGGGGAGGCACAGAAAATGGGAGGGTCCCAGGGGGTCTTGGAGGAGTTTCAGGGTCCTGAAGGGATCCCTGAGGGGTATTTTTAGGGGGGGGGGGTTCTGGGGTTTTGGGGATGTCCCAGGGGGGATGGGGAGTCCCTGGGGATTTGGGGGGGGGTCCTAAAATTTGGGGAGAGGGGTCTGGGGGGGGTCGTGCTGAGCCCCCGGGCAGTTTCCAGAACCTGGGCATCCAGTGCGTGAAGAAACGAGAGCTGGAGGCAGCCCTGGCCGAGCGCATCCGCACCAACAACAACCCCTTCAACGGTACTGGGAGCACTGGGAGGCACTGGGAGGCAATGGGGGTTACTGGGCAGGGGGTTGGTGGGGAGCTGGGGGTGGCTGGGGTGGTCTGGGGTGCATCAGGGGCCACTGGGAAGCACTGGGAGGTATACTGGGGGTTACTGGGAGGGGTTCTGAGGGTACTGGGGATTACTGGGAGGTTACTGGGAGGCATTGGGGGCTACTGGGAAGCACTGGGAGGTATACTGGGGTTTACTGGGAGGGGTTCTGAGGGTACTGGAGATTACTGGGAGGTTACTGGGAGGCATTTGGGGGCTACTGGGAAGCACTGGGAGGTATACTGGGGTTTACTGGGAGGAGTTCTGAGGGTACTGGAGATTACTGGGAGGTTACTGGGAGGCATTTGGGGGCTACTGGGAAGCACTGGGAGCTATACTGGGGGTTACTGGTAAGGATGCTGACAGTTCTGGGGGGCTTTGGGGGCTATTGGAAGCACTGGGAGCTATACTGGGGGTTAATGGGAGGTTACTGGGAGGCATTGGGGGCTATACTGGGGGTTACTGGTAAGGGTGCTGACAGTTCCAGGAGGCTTTGGGGGCTACTGGGAAGCACTGGGAGTTATACTAAGGGTTACTGGGGAGGTGCTGAGGGTATTGGGAGTTACTTGGAGGTTACTGGGAAGGATCAGTAGGAGCACTGGGAGCTTACTGGGAGCAGTGGGAGGTTACTGAGAACCGCAGGAGCTTACTGGGAGCTTACTGGAAGCCCTGAGAGGTTACTGGGAGCACTGGGAGGGCTCAGCCAGCAGCCAGGGGGACAGTGGCAGGGGTGACTGGTGGTTACTGGTGGTGACTGGTTCTTACTGGTGCGCGGCAGTGCCGGCGGAGGAGCGCGGTGGCGAGTATGACCTGAGCGCGGTGCGGCTCTGCTTCCAGGTGTGGGTGCACGGCCCAGGGGGGCTGCACCCGCTGCCCCCCGTCCTCTCCCAGCCCATCTACGATAACCGTGAGTCCCGCGCTGAAAACACGCCAAAAACATGCAAGAACATGCCAAAAACATATAAAACCATGCCAAAAATATGCAAAAAACATGCTAAAAACATGCTAAAGCATGCAAAAACATGCAAAAGTATGCTGAAAATATGCAAATCCACTAAAAAACACACACAAAATAGGTCCAAAACAGGCCAAGGCACATCAAAACATGCCAAAACACGCCAAAAAAAGCCAAAACATGGCAAAATCATATTAGGTCATGTCAAGAACATGCTAAAATACATGAAAATGTTGGTGAGACACTGAAACATGCCCAAAGCATGCCTAAAACATGAGAAAACATGACAAAAACTTGTTAGGTCATGCTAAGAACATACTAAAATACAAGAAAATTCTGCTGAGATACTGAAACATGCAGAAAACATGCCTAAAACGTGACAAAATGTGACAAAAACATGTTTGGTCATGCCAAGAACATAATAAAATACATGAAAACTTTGGTGAGACACTGAAACATGCAGAAAACATGCCTAAAGCATGACAAAACATGACAAAATCATGTTAGGTCACGCTAAGAACATACTAAAATGCATGGAAATTCTGCTGAGACATTAAAACATGCCAAAACATGCCACCAAAAAACATGCTGTCATGCCAAGAACATACTAATAACCATGAAAGTTTTGCTGAGATGTTAAAATATGTCAAAAACGCACCAAAATCATGCCCAAAATATGCCCTAAAACACACCAAGAGCACACTAGGTCATGCCTAGAACATGTTCAAACGCATCAAAATGTCGTTGAGACACTAAAACATGCTAAATGCATGATAAAAACATGCTAAATCATGACAGAAGTATGTTAGGATCTGTGAAGGTTTTGCTGTGACACCAAAAGATGCCAAAACACGCTAAAAATGTGGAATCATACAAAGAACATACTAAAATATGTGAGGACTTCACTGAGATGCTAAAACATGCCAAGAACATGCTAAGTCATGGAAAAAAACATGTTAAGACATGGGAAAACGTTGCTGAGACGCTGAAACATGCCAAAAACATGCTAAAAGCGTGTCAGAGCATGCCAAAAACATCTTAAAATATTTCACATTTTTGTTGGGAGACGAAAACATGCCAAAAACATGCTAAAACAGACCAAAACGTGCTAAAGCCATGCGAGGCTTCACATGTGATTCCATGTGACCCCCATGCCACCCTGCATGACCCCGTATTACCCTGTATGACCCCATGTGACTCTGTGTGACCCTATATGACCCCATGTGATCTCATAACACCCCGTATGACCCCGTGTGACCCTGTGTGACCCCATATTACCCTATATGACCCCACGTGACCCTATATGACCCCATGGGACCTTGTATGACCCTATATGACCCCATGGGACCCTGTGTGACCCCGTAACACCCTATATGACCCCATGTGACCTTGTATGACCCTGTATAACCCCATGTGACCCTGTATGACCCCATATCACCCCATGTGCCCTATATGACCCTGTGTGACCCCATATCATATGACTCCGTGTGACCTTGTATGACCCCATGTGACCCTATATGACCCTGTATGACCCCATGTGACCCTGTGTGACCCCGTATGACCCCATATCACCCTGTATGACCCCATGTGACCCTATATCACCCTATATGACCCTGTATGACCCCCTGTGACCCCATATCACCCTATATGACCCCATGTGACCCCGTGTGCCCCCCACGCCACCCTGCGTGACCCCATATCACCCTATAACCCCCGCGCTACCCTCTCTGACCCCATATCACCCCGCACAACCCCACACGTCCTGGTGTCGCCCTATACAAGTCTGTATGACCCCATGTGACCCCGTGTGACCCCGTGTGACCCCGTGTCACCTAATGTCACCCCAAACCCTCCTCCTGTCCCCAGGTGCCCCCAGCACGGCCGAGCTGCGCATCTGCCGGGTGAACCGCAACTCGGGGAGCTGCCAGGGGGGCGATGAGATCTTCCTGCTCTGTGACAAGGTCCAGAAAGGTCGGTATGACCCCCCTCCCCCCCCCAAAAAAAAAAAGCCAAAAACCCTAAAAAAAGAGCAAACCCCAAACTAAAATAAAACTCCAAGGTTTTCCACAGAAACGCCCCCAAAACCCTAAAAATAAAACTCCACCACCCCAAAAAAAAAGCCCAAAGCAACCAAAAAGAAACCAAAACCGTAGAAGAAAAACACAAAACCCTAAAACAGACCCCAAAAGCCTAAGAACAAAACCCCCAAACAAACCAAAATCATCCCCCCCCCCAAAAAAAAAACGTAAAGTGAAACCCTTAAAAAAAAACACCAAAAGAAACCCAAAATCCTAAAAGAAAACCCCCAAGCCCTAAAAACAAAACCCTCAACTTCTCCCTAAAAAAAAAACTCCTCCCAAATAACCCAAAACACTAGAAGAAAACCCCGAAACTTACAAAAATATATTAAAAATATAAAAAATATCCCTGAAAACCCAAAAACCCTATGAGAAAATCCAAGAACCATAAAAACAAGACCCCCTATGCTCCCCCCCCCAAAAAAAAAAAATAACCCAAAACCCTCAAAGAAAACCCCGAAACTTACAAAAATATATTAAAAAAAAATAAAAATATCCCTGAAAACCCCAAACTTTATAAGAAAATCCAAGAACCCTAAGAACAAGACCCCTGGCCCTCCTCCCCCTCAAAAAATCAAAAACCCCAAAACTTACAAAAATAAATTAAAAATAAAATAAAATAAAATAAAATAAAATAAAATAAAATAAAATAAAATAAAATAAAATAAAATAAAATAAAATAAAATAAAATAAAATAAAAAATGAAAATACCAAAACCCTATAAGAAAAGCCAAAACCCTAAAAACAATACCCTCAAATCCTCCCTAAAAAAAAAAAAAAACTCAAAATCCCAAAACTTATAAAAATAAAGAAAATATTGAAAAAAAAAAAATCCCCTGAAAATCCCAAAACCCTGTAAGAAAACCCAAAACCCTAAAAACAATACCCCCAAATCCCCCCTAAAAAAAAACAAACCCCCCCAAAAGACCCCAAAACCCTCAAAATCCCAAAACTTAAAAAAATAAAGAAAATATAATTAAAAAAAAACAACATAAAATATAAAAATTGATATATATAAAAAAATAAAAATAGCAAAACTCTAGAAGAAAACCCCAAACCTAAAAACAATACCCCCAAATCCCCCCTAAAAAAAAACCAAAACCCCCCAAAATACCCCAAAACCCTCAAAATCCCAAAACTTAAAAAAATAAAGAAAATACAATTAAAATATATATATATATACATATAAATTTATATATATAAAAAAAATAAAAACACCAAAACCCTAGAAGAAAACCCCAAACCCTAAAAATAATCCCCCCAAATCCCCCCTAAAAAAAAACAAAACCCCCCAAAATACCCCAAAACCCTCAAAATCCCAAAACTTAAAAAAATAAAGAAAATATAATTTAAAAAAAAAACATAAAATATAAAAATTTATATATATATAAAAATAAAAATACCAAAACCCTATGAGAAAACCCCAAACCCTAAAAATAATACCCCCAAATACCTGCTAAAAAAAATCAAAACCCCCCAAAATTCCCAAAACCCTCAAAATCCCAAAACTTAAAAAAAGAAAATATAATTAAAAAAAAAAAACATAAAATATAAAAATTGATATATATAAAAAAATAAAAATACCAAAACCCTAGAAGAAAACCCCAAACCCTAAAAATAATACCCCAAATCCCCCCTAAAAAAAAAACAAAACCCCCCAAAATACCCCAAAACCCTCAAAATCCCAAAACTTAAAAAAATAAAGAAAATATAATTAAAAAAAACATAAAATATAAAAATTGATATATATAAAAAAAATAAAAACACCAAAACCCTATGAGAAAACCCCAAACCCTAAAAATAATACCCCTAAATTCCTGCTAAAAAAAAAAAAAAAATACCCCAAAACCCTCAAAATCCCAAAACTTAAAAAATAAAGAAAATACAATTAAAAAAAAACTATATATATATATAAATTTATATATAAAAAAAAATAAAAACACCAAAACCCTAGAAGAAAACCCCAAACCCTAAAAATAATCCCCGCAAATCCCTGCTAAAAAAAAAAAAAAAAATACCCCAAAACCCTCAAAATCCCAAAACTTAAAAAAATAAAGAAAATATAATTAAAAAAAAACCATAAAATATAAAAATTGATATATATAAAAAAATAAAAATAGCAAAACCCTAGAAGAAAACCCCAAACCTAAAAACAATACCCCCAAATCCCCCCTAAAAAAAAAACAAAACCCCCCAAAATACCCCAAAACCCTCAAAATCCCAAAACTTAAAAAAATAAAATATAATTAAAAAAAAAAACATAAAATATAAAAATTTATATATATATAAAAATAAAAATACCAAAACCCTATGAGAAAACCCCAAACCCTAAAAACAATACCCCCGAATCCCTGCTAAAAAAAAACAAAACAAAACCCCCCAAAATACCCCAAAACCCTCAAAATCCCAAAACTTAAACGAATAAAGAAAATATAATTAAAATATATATATATAAATTTATATATATAAAAAAAATAAAAACACCAAAACCCTAGAAGAAAACCCCAAACCCTAAAAATAATCCCCCCCAAATCCCTGCTAAAAAAAAAAAAAATACCCCAAAACCCTCAAAATCCCAAAACTTAAAAAATAAAGAAAATACAATTTAAAAAAAATATATATATATATATAAATTTATATATAAAAAAAATAAAAATACCAAAACCCTAGAAGAAAACCCCAAACCCTAAAAATAATCCCCCAAATCCCCCCTAAAAAAAAACAAACCCCCCCAAAAGACCCCAAAACCCAAAAATCCCAAAACTTAAAAAAATAAAGAAAATATAATTAAAAAAATATATATATATATAAATTGATATATATAAAAAAATAAAAATACCAAAACCCTATGAGAAAACCCCAAACCCTAAAAATAATCCCCGCAAATCCCTGCTAAAAAAATAAATAAATAAAAATAAAATAAATAAATAAATTAAAAAAAAAACGAAATACCCCCAAACCCTCAAAGAAAACCCCCAAACTTCCAAAACCACCTATTAAAAAAAAAAAAAAAACACACTAAAAACCCCAAACCCCGCCCCGAAACCCCCCCCCCAAACCCTCTAACGACCCCAAAAAAACCCCGCTCTCTCCCCCCCCCCCATGCAGAGGACATCGAGGTGCTGTTCCGCGCCGAGGGCTGGGAGGCCAAGGGCAGCTTCGCGGCGGCCGACGTGCACCGGCAGGTGGCCATCGTCTTCCGCACGCCGCCCTTCCGCGAGCGCGCCCTGCGCCAGCCCGTCACCGTGCGCATGCAGCTGCAGCGCCCCTCCGACCGCCAGCGCTCCCCCCCCCTCGACTTCCGCTACCTCCCGCACCAGGGTACGGACACCCCCCCGCCACCCCGCCGCGGCCCCCGGACCCTCCGCGCTCCCTGCGCCCGCCCCGTGCCCGCCCGACACGCTATAAGCGTCCTGCGGCGTATATTCAGCCTACGTCCTATATCCACCCTACATCCACCCTACATCCCATACCCATCCTACGTCCTATATCCACCCTACATCCTACACCCACTCGACATCCTATACCCACCCTACATCCTATACCCACCCTACACCCTATACCCATCCTACACCCTATACCCACTCTACATCCTATACTCACCCTACATCCTATACTCACCCTACATCCTATACCCATCCTATACCCTATACCCACCCTACATCCTATATCCACCCTACACTCTATACCCATCCTACACCCTATACCCACCCTACATCCTATATCCACCCTATACTCTATACTGACCCTACACTCTATACTCATCTTACACCCTATACCCATCCTACACCCTATACACACTCTACATCCTATACCCACCCTACATCCTATACCCATCCTACACCCTGCACCCTATATCCACCCTACGTCCTATATCCGTCCTACACTCTATAACCATACTACACCCTACACCCTATACCCACCCTACATCCCATACCCATCCTACACCCTATACCCACCCTACATCCTATATCCGCCCTATACTCTATACTCACCCTACACTCTATACCCATCCTACACCCTATACGCAGGCTACATGCTATATCTACCCTACACCTATACTCATCCTACACCCTATACCCACCCTACATCCTATATCCACCCTACACTCTATACCCATCCTACACCCTACACCCAACCTACATCCCATACCCATCCTACACCCTATACCCACTCTACATCCTATACCCACCCTACATCCCATACCCATCCTACACCCTATACCCACCCTACATCCTATACCCATCCTACACCCTGCACCCTATACCCACCCTACATCCTATACCCATCCTACACCCTACACACTATACCCACTCTGTACCCTACACTCATCCTACATCCTATACCCACTCTACATCCTACAGCCACTCTATACTCACTCTACCCCCACCCTACACCCACCCTACACCCTATATCAATCTTACACCCACCCTACACCCTACACCCACCCTACACCCACTCTGCACCCATCCTACACACTATACCTACCCTATACCCACCCTATACCCTCCCTCCTTCCTATACCCACCCTACAACCACCCTACTCCCTATACCCACCCTACACCCTCCCTCCACCCCATAGCCCACCCCAACCCAACAGCGCGGTTGCCAGTGGGGGCGTCGGGTGGGATTTAAGGGTTTGGTGACGCGGTTGTGGTGGTTGGTGGCCCCAAAGTTGTTATGGGGTCCCAAAAAGGGCCCTCAAGGTGGTGGCGGTGGCCCCAACGTGGTTATGGGGTCCCCAGTGTGGTTATGGGGTCTTCAACCCAACCCTGATGTCCCCAAGGGGTCCCCAACATGGTTATGGGGTCCCCAAGATAGTTATGGGGTCTTTAACCCAACCCTGATGTCCCCAAAGGGTCCCCAATGTGGTTATGGGGTCCCCAAGCAGCCCCAGTGTGGTTATGGGATTCCCATGCAGTCTCCAGCCCCCCCAGCCCTTTGGAGACCCCCCTGCCCCTCTCTTGGTCTTACTGGTGTGACTGGGACTTACTGGGGGAGCAACTGGTGGTTACTGGGAGCGTCAATGGCCCGCTTGGGGTCACTGATACATTTGGGGTCATGGACGCCTTGGGGGTCACCGGGATTTCGGGGGTCACCAGGGCTTGTTGGGGGAGGTCTAGGGGGTCGTGGGGACGGGGACTGGTTCTTACTGGGATGTACTGGTGGGGACTGGGCGCAGGGGACCTGCAGTGCATCGAGGAGAAGCGCAAGCGCACGCGGGAGACGTTCCGCGCCTTCGTCCAGCGGGCGCCGCTGCCAGGTTGTGGGGTCCCAGGGGGGATAATTTATGGGGTGGGGGGGTCCCACAGCCCTTTATGGGGTCCTTTATGGGGTCCTTTATGGGTTGGAGGGGGGCAAATCTGGGTCCCTCCCCCACCGTGGGGGGGATTTGGGGTGTGAAGGGGGGGATTTGGGGTGCTGAGGGGGTGTTGGAGGTGGTGGTGGGGGTAATGGGGTTTTTTGGGGGGGTTGGGGTGTCAAGGGGGTTATTGGGGTTACTTTATGGGGTATTTGTGGTGTTGGGGGGTTATTTGGGGTCCTGGGGGTCATTTGGGGGTCCTGGGGGGAATTTGGGGTCCTGGGGGGTGTTTTGGGGTTTCCTTAGGGGGTGTTTGGGGTCCTGGGGGGGGTCCTGGGGGTGTTTTGGGGTTACTGGGGGGGTATTTGGGGTCCTGACACTGTTGCTGACACCCCTTCTGTCCCCCCCCCAAGGCCTGGAGCCCTCGGAGCCGCGGCCCCCCCGGCGCATCGCCGTGCCCTCCCGGCCCCCCCAGGCCCCCCAGCCCCCCCCCAGCAGCATGGGTGAGTTTGGGGGCAGGGGGGGCACTGAGGGGGGGGGGGGGGGGGGGTTAATGGGGTTTGGGGGCAGCAATGGGGGGGGGCTGGGGGTGGAAACGGGGGGGCTGGGGGGGCAAGTGAGGGGGTTTAATGGGGAGGGGGGGCAAAAGGGGGGGGCTGGGGGTGGATATGGGGTGGGGGGGTAAATAGGGAGGGGAAAGGGGGGGGCTGGGGGTGGAAATGGGAGCCTTGGGGGGGCAAAGGATCGCGGGGGGGGTCAAAAAGACATGGGGGGGGCACATCCGAGCCCCCCCCCCACACTTATTGCCCCCCCCCTTGCCCCCCCAGCTCTCCCCCCGCTGGGGGCCTCCCCCGCCCCCCTCTTCCCTTTTGGGGTGCCCCCCCCCGCCGCAGCCCCGGAGCCCCTGGCCGAGGCCCTGCTGCAGCTGCAGTTCGACGAGGGGGGGCCGGGCCCCCCCCCCGCCACCGGCCCCGAAACTGGGGGCGGCCCCGATCCCGGGGGGGCTCCCCCCCCTCTGGATTTAGGGGCGCTGCTGGACGACCCCCCCTTCGACACCATCGACGCCGCCGAGCTCCAGCGCCTGCTGGGCCCCCCCGAGCCCCCCCCAGCCACCGCCTCCGCCGCCGGGGGGGGGGGGTTCGGGGAGCTCCCCCCCCTCCCGGCTGCTTTTGGGGACCCCCCCCCCTCCGTCGGGGGGGGGTGCCCCCCCCCCCCCCCCCGCCATGCTGCTGTCCTACCCCGAAGCCATCACCCGGCTGGTGCAGAGCCAGCCCCCCCCCACCCCCCCCGGGGGGGCTCCCCCCTCGGATCTGCCCCCCCCCCCGGATTTGGGGGGCCCCCCCCCGCCCGCCGAGGACTCGCTGCCCTCCCTGGGGGACCTGGACTTCAGCGCCTTCCTCAGCCAGTTCCCTTCCACCTAACTGGGAGGCACTGGGAGGGACTGGGAGGGCAAGGAGGGGGGGGGGGGGTGGGAGGCGACCGGAGGCAACTGGGAGTCACTGGGAGCAGCTGGGAGGGGGTTAAAGGGCTACTGGGGGGGGCTTAAAGGGCTGCTGGGAGCAACTGGGGGGGCTTGAGTGGTTACTGGGAGCAACTGGGGGGCTTAAAGGGTTACTGGGAGGGGGTGGAGCAGCTTCAAGGGCTACTGGGAGGAACTGGGGGGCTTAAAGGGCTACTGGGATCTACTGGGAGGGGGTTCAGGTGTTACTGGGAGCAGCTAGGGGGGCTTAGAGGGCTACTTGAGGCAACTGGGAGAAGGTTAAAGGGCTACTGGGGGTAACTGGGAGCTACTGGGCCTGACTGGGCTGGAACTGGGAGCTGCTGGGAGTCACTGGGAGTATGGGGGGGCTTGACAGGTTACTGGGAGCAACTGGGGGGGGCTTAAAGCGTTACTGGGAGGGACTGGAGCAGCTTCAAGGGCTACTGGGGGCAACTGGGAGGGGGCTAGGGGGCAACTGGGAGCTGCTGGGGGGAACTGGGAGCTACTGGGAGGCCGCTGGGGCTCACTGGGAGAGCCCCGGGGCGGAGGGGGGGGGGGTCCTCCCCTCCCTAAAAAGTGCCTTAGGGCGGGGGGGGGACCCCAAAACCCCCCCGACCCCCCCCGCCCCTTTTTAACCCCTCCCCTCCCCGAAATAAACGGCCCAATGCCAGCGCCGGGTTCGCTTGATTGACAGCGCGGGGGGGCGGGCTCTGCGGGAGGGGGGCGTGGTCCGGGTGGTGGTGGGCGTGGCTACGGGTGGGGGCGTGGCTTGGTGGAAGAGGCTCGGTTAGCAGGGGGCGTGGCCTCACCGCTGAGGGCACCCCGGAGGCCCGCCCGGTGCCGGAAGGGGCGGGGCTAACGGCGGAAGGGGCGGGGCGCGCAGGCCGCAGCCGAGCGGGGCCCGGCGGCGGGAGCGGGAGCGGCCCAGCGGGGCCCAGCGGGGCCGGGGCCCGGCGGAGGGGGGGGGGGACAAGCGGCGGGACCGGAGCCTTGCGGCGGAGATGCCGAGCAAGAAGAAGAAATACAACGCGCGCTTCCCGCCGGTCAGAGGGGAACCGGGCCGGGAACGGGGCCTGGAAGGGAGGGAACCGGGGCCGGGAGGGGGGAAACCGGGGCCCTGAGGGGGGAACCGGGGCCCTGAGGGGGAAACCGGGGCCCTGAGGGGGGAGCCGGGGCCCTGAGGGGGTCCCGCGGCCGCTGTGTTGGGCTCCGGGCCCGGAACCGGCTCCGGGAGGGGAAGCGGGGCCTGGAGGAGGCGGGGAGGGCGGTGGCGGCCGGGTTGCCATGGCAACGGGGCTCCGTGGCAACGGGGCGGCACGGCAGCGGGTTGCCATGGCAACGGGGGGGGGAGCGGACAGGTGGGCCCCTAGCAACAGGCCTCGGGGAGGGGATGGGCGTGGCCTAGGGGGAGGGGGCGTGGTTTTCCCGGCGGGGGCGTGGCCTGGCCTGGAAGGTGCGGGCTTGTTGCCTCGGGGAGGGGCGGGGCTGTGGGTTTGGGGGGGCGGGGCCTGTGCTAGGGTGGGCGGGGCTTGAGCCAGGGGGGCGGGGCCGTGCCTCAGTGTCCCCCCCGTGTCCCCCCCCAGGCGCGGATCAAGAAGATCATGCAGACGGACGAGGAGATCGGGAAGGTGGCGGCCGCTGTCCCCGTCATCATCTGTATCCTGCCCTGACCCCGGGGTGTCCCCTCCCTGACCCCGCGGTGTCCCCACGGTGTCCCCGTGGTGTCCCTGCGGTGACCCCGTGGTGTCCCCTCCTTATCCCGTCCCCATCCTCGTGGTGTCCCCGCGGTGTCCTCTCCCTGTCCCCATGGTGTCCCCATTGAGTCCCCTCCCCATCCCCACAGCGTCCCCTCCCTGTCCCCACAGTGTCCCCATGGTGTCCCCATTGAGTCCCCTCCCCATCCCCACGGTGTCCCCATTGTGTCCCCTCCCTGTCCCCACAGTGTCCCCGTGGTGTCCCCATGGGGTCCTCTCCCCATCCCCGCGGTGTCCCCGCGGTGTCCTCTCCCTGTCCCCATGGTGTCCCCTCCTTGTCCCCTCTCTATCCCCTCCCTGTCCCCATGGTGTCCCCACGGTGACGCCACGGTGTCCCCATGGGGTCCTCTCCCCATCCCCATGGTGTCCCCGCGGTGTCCTCTACCTGTCCCCATGGTGTCCCCTCCTTGTCCCCTCCCTGTCCCCCCAGTGTCCCCTCCCCACCCCCATGGTGTCCCTGCAGTGACCCCATGGTGTCCCCTCCTTGTCCCCTCCCCATCCCCATGGTATCCCCTCCTTGTCCCCTCCCCATCCTCATGGTGTCCCCGCGGTGTCCCCTCCCTGTCCCCATGGTGACCCCGTGGTGTCCCCATTGAGTCCCCTCCCCATCCCCCTGTTGACCCCATTGAGTCCCCTCCATGTCCCCATTGTGTCCCCACTGTGCCCTGATGGTGTCCCATCCGTGTCCCCACCGTCCCCCATTTGTGTCCCCTCAGTGTCATCATTGTGTCCCCATCCCCGTCCCCGTGCTGTCCCCATTGAGTCCTCCCCACCTTCTTTTTTTGTCACATCCCTGTCCCCACCCCCTCTCCACCCAGCCGTGTCCCACCTCGGTCCCCTTCCCGTCCCTGCCCCCCCCCTGCAGGCCACCGGGCCCCCCCGGGGGGGGGGGGTGTGGGGTGGCAGTGAGGTGTCCCCAAGGTCCCCCGTGTCCCCTTTTTGGGGTCCTTAGCGGGGCAGCGCGGGCGCTGGAGCTCTTCCTGGAGTCGCTGCTGCGCAAGGCGTGCCACGTCACCCAGTCCCGCAACGCCAAGACCATGACCACCTCGCACCTGTGAGTGTCCCCTGGGTGTCCCCGAGGTCCCCTGGGTGTCCCCGAGGTCCCCCGGGGGTCCCCGAGGTCCCCCGGGGGTCCTCAATGTCCCCTGGGGGGATCCCCGCAGTCCCCTGGGGGGTCCCCGCGGTCCCCTGGGTGCCGTTGAGGTGTCCCCGCGGTCCCCAGGGTGCTGCTGAGGTCTCTCTGTGGTCCTCAGGGTGCCAGGGAGGTGTCCCCAAGGTCCCTTGGGTGCTGGGGACATGTCCCCAAGGTCCCCAGGGTGCCAGGGAGGTGTCCCCAAGGTCCCCAGGGTGCTGTGGAGGTGTCCCCAAGGTACCTAGGGTGCTGGGGACATGTCCCTAGGGTCTTCTGGGTGTCCCTGCAGTCCCTTGGGTGCTGTTGAGGCGTCCCCAATGTCCCTTGGGTGCTGGGGACATGTCCCCAAGGTCCCCAGAGTGCCAGGGAGGTGTCCCCAAGCTCCCTTGGGTGCTGGGGACATGTCCCCAAGGTCCCCTGCGTGTCCCCACAGATCCCTGGGTACCGTTGAGGTGTCCCGAAGGTCCCCTGGGTGCCAGGGAGGTGTCCCCAATGTCCCCAGGGTGCTGTTGAGGTGTCCCCAAGGTCCCCTGGGTGCCAGGGAGGTGTCCCCAAGGTCCCCAGGGTGCTGTTGAAGTGTCCCCAATGTCCCCAGGGTGCTGGGGACATGTCCCCAAGGTCCCCTGCGTGTCCCCACAGATCCCTTGGGTGCTGTTGAGGTGTCCCCAAGGTCCCCAGGGTGCTGGGGACATATCCCCAAGGTCCCCAGGGTGCCAGGGAGGTGTCCCCAATGTCCCCTGGGTGCTGTTGAGGTGTCCCCAAGGTCCCCTGGGTGTCCCCACAGATCCCTGGGTGCCGTTGAGGTGTCCCCAAGGTCCCTTGGGTGCTGGGGACATGTCCCCAAGGTCCCCTGCATGTCCCCACAGATCCCTGGGTGCCGTTGAGGTGTCCCCAAGGTCCCCTGGGTTCCAGGGAGGTGTCCCCAATGTCCCTTGGGTGCTAGGAATGTGTCCCCAAGGTCCCCTGGGTGCCAGGGAGGTGTCCCCAAGGTCCCCAGGGTGCTGTTGAAGTGTCCCCAATGTCCCCAGGGTGCTGGGGACATGTCCCTAAGGTCCTCTGGGTGTCCCTGCAGTCCCTTGGGTGCTGTTGAGGCGTCCCCAGTGTCCCTTGGGTGCTGGGGACATGTCCCCAAGGTCCCCAGGGTGCCAGGGAGGTGTCCCCAATGTCCCCAGGGTGCTGTTGAAGTGTCCCCAATGTCCCCAGGGTGATGTTGAAGTGTCCCCAAAGTCCCCTGGGTGTCCCCACAGATCCCTGGGTGCCGTTGAGGTGTCCCCAAGGTACCCAGGGTGCTGGGGACATGTCCCCAAGGTCCCCTGCGTGTCCCCACAGATCCCTGGGTTCCGTTGAGGTGTCCCCAAGGTCCCCAGGGTGCTGGGGACATGTCCCCAAGGTCCCCAGAGTGCCAGGGAGATGTCCCCAATGTCCCTTGGGTGCTAGGAATGTGTCCCCAAGGTCCCATGAGTGCCAGGGAGGTGTCCCCAATGTCCCCAGGGTGCTGTTGAGGTGTCCCCAAGGTCCCAAGGGTGCTGGGGACATGTCCCTAAGGTCATCTGGGTGTCCCTGCAGTCCCTTGGGTGCTGTTGAGGCGTCCCCAGTGTCCCTTGGGTGCTGGGGACATGTCCCCAAGGTCCCCAGGGTGCCAGGGAGGTGTCCCCAAGGTCCCCTGGGTGCTGTTGAGGTGTCCCCAAAGTTCCCAGGGTGTCCCCACAGATCCCTGGGTGCCGTTGAGGTGTCCCCAATGTCCCTTGGGTGCTGGGGACATGTCCCCAAGGTCCCCTGCGTGTCCCCACAGATCCCTGGGTGCCGTTGAGGTGTCCCCAAGGTCCCCTGGGTGCAGGGAGGTGTCCCCAATGTCCCTTGGGTGCTAGGAATGTGTCTCCAAGGTCCCCTGGGTGCCAGGGAGGTGTCCCCAAGGTCCCCAGGGTGCTGTTGAAGTGTCCCCAATGTCCCCAGGGTGCTGGGGACATGTCCCCAAGGTCCCCTGCGTGTCCCCACAGATCCCTTGGGTGCTGTTGAGGTGTCCCCAAGGTCCCCAGGGTGCTGGGGACATATCCCCAAGGTCCCCAGGGTGCCAGGGAGGTGTCCCCAAGGTCCCCAGGGTGCTGTTGAAGTGTCCCCAATGTCCCCAGGGTGCTGGGGACATGTCCCTAAGGTCCTCTGGGTGTCCCTGCAGTCCCTTGGGTGCTGTTGAGGCGTCCCCAGTGTCCCTTGGGTGCTGGGGACGTGTCCCCAAGGTCCCCAGGGTGCCAGGGAGGTGTCCCCAATGTCCCCTGGGTGCTGTTGAGGTGTCCCCAAAGTTCCCTGGGTGTCCCCACAGATCCCTGGGTGCCGTTGAGGTGTCCCCAAGGTCCCCAGGGTGCTGGGGACATGTCCCTAAGGTCCTCTGGGTGTCCCTGCAGTCCCTTGGGTGCTGTTGAGGTGTCCCCAAGGTCCCCAGGGTGCTGGGGACATATCCCCAAGGTCCCCAGGGTGCCAGGGAGGTGTCCCCAAGGTCCCCAGGGTGCTGTTGAAGTGTCCCCAATGTCCCCAGGGTGCTGGGGACATGTCCCTAAGGTCCTCTGGGTGTCCCTGCAGTCCCTTGGGTGCTGTTGAGGCGTCCCCAGTGTCCCTTGGGTGCTGGGGACGTGTCCCCAAGGTCCCCAGGGTGCCAGGGAGGTGTCCCCAATGTCCCCTGGGTGCTGTTGAGGTGTCCCCAAAGTTCCCTGGGTGTCCCCACAGATCCCTGGGTGCCGTTGAGGTGTCCCCAAGGTCCCCAGGGTGCTGGGGACATGTCCCTAAGGTCCTCTGGGTGTCCCTGCAGTCCCTTGGGTGCTGTTGAGGCGTCCCCAATGTCCCTTGGGTGCTGGGGCCATGTCCCCAAGGTCCCCAGGGTGCCAGGGAGGTGTCCCCAATGTCCCCAGGGTGCTGTTGAAGTGTCCCCAAGGTCCCCAGGGTGATGTTGAAGTGTCCCCAAAGTCCCCTGGGTGTCCCCACAGATCCCTGGGTGCCGTTGAGGTGTCCCCAAGGTACCCAGGGTGCCAGGGAGGTGTCCCCAAGGTCCCCTGGGTGCTGTTGAGGTGTCCCCAAGGTCCCCAGGGTGCCAGGCCCGGTGACACCCGACCCTCCCATCCCCCGCCCCGTGCCTCAGTTTCCCCACTCCCCCCACCAACCCCAGTGGGGCAGGAGGCGGGGCTTGTCCCCGGGGGGGGGGGGCGTGGCCTATGGTGGGGGGCGGGGCTTGTGGCCCTTTGGGGGGCGTGTCCCGCTGAGGCCCCGCCCCCAGGAAGCAGTGCATCGAGCTGGAGCAGCAGTTCGACTTCCTCAAGGACCTGGTGGCCGCCGTGCCCGACATGCAGGGCGAGGGCGACGAGCCCCACGGCGAGGGCGAGCGGGCGCCACGCAGGTACGGGGGGGTCCCAAAATCCTCGGGGGGGTCCCTAAATTCTCGGGGGGTCCCCGAAATCCTTCGAGGGTGCCCCCGAAATCCCGGGGGGGGTCCCTAAGTCCTGGGAAAGGTCCCTAAGTCCTGGGAAAGGTCCCTAAATCCTTTGGGGTGCCCCCTAAGTCCTTGGAGGGGGTCCCCAAATTCTCAGGGGGTCCCCGAAATCCTTTGGGGGTGCCCCCAAAATCCCTGGGGGGGTCCCTAAGTCCTTGGGGGGGGGCTAAATTCTTGTGGGGGGGTCCCTAAATCCTTGGGGTGGTTCCTAAGTCCTGGGAAAGGTCCCTAAATCCTTTGGGGTGCCCCCTAAGTCCTTGGGGGAGTCCCTAAATTCTCAGAGGGTCCCCGAAATCCTTCGAGGGTGCCCCCGAAATCCCTGGGGGGGTCCCTAAGTCTTGGGAAAGGTCCCTAAATCCTTTGGGGCATGTTCTAAGTCCTTGGGGGAGTCCCTAAATTCTCAGGGGGTCCCCGAAATCCTTCGAGGGAGCCCCCTAAATCCCGGGGGGGGTCCCTAAATCCTTTGGGGTGCCCCCTAAGTCCTTGGAGGGGGTCCCAAAATTCTCAGGGGGTCCCCGAAATCCTTCGAGGGTGCCCCCGAAATCCCTGGGGGGTCCCTAAGTCCTGGGAAGGGTCCCTAAGTCCTTGGGGGGGGGGCTAAATTCTTGTGGGGAGGTCCCCTAAATCCTTGGGGAGGTTCCTAAGTCCTGGGAAAGGTCCCTAAATCCTTTGGGGTGCCCCCTAAGTCCTTGGAGGGGGTCCCCAAATTCTCAGGGGGTCCCCGAAATCCTTCGAGGGTGCCCCCTAAATCCCTGGGGGGGTCCCTAAGTCCCGGGAAAGGTCCCTGAGTCCTTTGGGGTGTCCCCTACGTCCCTGGGGGGGGGTGGGGGGCGTAAATTATTGTGGGGGGTGGTCTTTAAGTCTTGGGGGGTCCCTACATTCTTTGGGGTGCCCCCTAAGTCCTGGGGAGGGGTCTCTAAGTCCTTGGCGGGGCCCTAAATTATTGGGCGGGGGTCCTTAAATCCTTTGGGGTCAGGCCTTAAATCCTTGGGGGGGGGGCTAAGTCCTTGGGGTGGGATTTGGGGGGTCTCAGGGGTATTCTGGAGGGGTCCGGGGGGGGCATTTTGGGGTGGGGGGGTTGCCTGGATGTCGGTGACCCCCCCCTCCCCCCCCACAGAGGCCGGCGCCCGGGTACGGGGCGGAAGAACGGGGGTCCCGGAGCCAAGGGCAAAGACCCCAAACAGTCGGGGACGGACTCGGAGCAGGAGGTGGGGACGTGCCGGGGGGGGCCACTGGGACCCATGGGGGGGGCACTGGGACCCATTTTGGGGGGTGCTGGGACCCGTTTTGGGGGTGCTGGGACCCCAGGAGGGTTTTCGGGGAGGGGGACCCGGGTTTTTGGGGTCGGGGGGGGGGCAGGGAGGCATCCCCTCGCTGTGACCCTTGTGTGTCCCCCCCCCAAAAAAAAAATAAAGGAGGACTCGGAGGACAGTGACAGCGACGGAGAGGAGGAGACCCCACAGCCCCCCCCCGCACGGCCCCCCCTCAATTTCGCCAGGTATCAAGGGGGGCGCACGACATTTGGGGTATTTTGGGGGGGGGGGGAACATCTGGATCCCTTTTTGGGGTTACCAGGACACCGGGGAGCTTTTTAGGGTGGGGGGCATGGGGTTTTCTTTTCGGGGGGGGGGGGGGGGGGCACCTGGATTTTGGGGTGCTTTTTGGGGTGGGGGGTGATGGCAGGGTGCCTTAGGGGCATGGGGGGAGGGAGCAGGGATATTGGGAACCCCCAAATTATTTTGGGGTTGGGGGGCACACGACGGGATTGGGATTTTGGGGGGGGGGGGCACACAATGGGATTGGGATTTTTGGGGGAGAACACAACGGGATTGGGATTTTGGGGGTGGGGGGGACGACACTGGGATGCTGAGATCCCTTTTGGGGTCTTTTAGGGCTGGGGGGGGGCACGTGGGGACACCGAGGTCCCTTTTTGGGGCCGCCAGCCCCCCCCCTGACACCCCCTCCCCGCAGCCCCGGGGTGCCCTTTGCACCGCTGGGCCCCCCCCCGGTCCCGGGGCTCCCGGGGGGGCTTCCAGGGGGGCTCCCACCGGCTCCAGGCCCCCCCGCGCCCCAGAGGAAGAGGAAGAGGACGAAGATTACGATTCTTAGCGCCCCCCCCCCTCCCCCGGATTTGGGGCCGTTTTGGGGCCGGGGGTTGGGATCGCACCAGTTTGGCTCGGGGGCGTATACTGGGAGCACTGGGAGCCCCCCCTCAAAGTTCATGGGGGGGCTGCGCCGTCCCCCTGCTTTTTTTTTTTGTTTTGGGGGCGGGGGGGGGCGCCCCTGGCCCGGCCCCAAACCCCCGTGACCCTTTTTTTTTGGGGGGGGGGGCGGGGGGGTGCTTTTGGGGGCCGTTGGCGACTTTTAACGATTCTGGGGGTTTTTGTATCGGCTCAATAAACGTTCCCGTTTCCATAGGGGCAGCGCGCAGGCGGCGTCTTTACATCCCCCGGGGGGGGGTCCCCTCGGTGTCCCCAAGCCCCCCCCCCCCCCCGTCACCTGGGGGTCCCCAAACCCCCCCCCCCCTCACCTCCCCCCGGTGCTGCCGTGCGGGGTCGCGGCCAGCAGAGAGCAGCAGAGACCCCCCCCTATAGAGCCCCTATAGGGGGGCTGCAGAAACTCCATAAGGGTCCCGGGAGCTTTGGGGGGGCTTTAAAGGGCTGCGGGGGTCTATAGGGGCCCTATAGGAGCCCATAAGGGATATATGAGGGTCTATAAGAGCTATAGGGGATATATAAGGTCCTATAGGAACCTATAGAGGATCCGTCAGTGCCTATAGGAGCCTGTAGGGGCTCTACGGGGCCCTATAGTAGCCCATAGGGGATCTATGAGGGCCCATAAGAATCCCCTGATGATCTATGAGGGCCTATAGGAGCCCATAGGGGATCTACAAGGCTCTATAGGAGCCCATAGGGGATTTATGAGACCCTATAAGATCCCATAGGGGCTCTACAGGGTCCTATAGGAGCCCATAGGGGATTTATGAGGCCCTATAGGAACCCAGAGATGATCTATGGAGCCCTGTAGGAGTCCATAGGGGATCTACAAGGCTCTATAGGAGACCTTAGGGGATCTCTGAGGGCCTATAGGAGCCCATAGGGGATCTACGAGGCCCTATAGGAACCTACAGAGGATATATGGGGTCCTATAGGAGCCCATAAGATGGTCTACGGAGGTCTGTAAGGCTCTATAGGAGCCATACTGGGTCTACAAGGGGCTATAGGGGTGTGTATATGGTCAGCAGGAGGTTGTAGGGGATTTACAGTGAAGCTATAGGTATCTATAAGGGTCTGTAAGAGCTTATGGAGAGTCCATAAAGGCCTCCAGGAGCTGTTGAAGGATCTATAGGGGCGTGTAGGACCTATAGCCATGTGCAAGGGCGTACGGGAGCCCATAAAGGGGGCTGTGGGGGTCTAGAGGGGTCTATAGGAGCCCTTATGGGGTCTATAGAGAGTCCAGACAGACTCGTAGCACAGATTGGGGGGGCTGCAGTGGCCCCTAAAGGATCCATAGGGGCCCGCGGGGGGTCGGGGAGGTGGGGTGGGGGCCGCAGTGGCTCCATAGGGTTTATCGGTGTTTTATGGGATCCTGCAGAAACCTTCAGAGGGGCTCGGGGGGTCCTTTCGGGGGAGCTACTCGGAGCTATAGGGGCTGCTGCAGAATCCATAGGGGCCCCCAGGGCACGGGGGGGGGGGGGCATAAAGGAGGCCGTCAGGTGCCTCTGGGGGCCCACGGGGCATTTGGGGGGCAGCTTTGGGGGACCTATAGGGGACCCTGGAGGGGCGTGGGGCCCCCGGGAGGGGCTGTGGGGTGCAGCAGGTGTCTTTGGGGACGTATAGGGGATGTGGGGACCTATAGGGTGCCTATAGGCCCCCCCGGGCACTTATGGGGCCGGCGGGCGGGCGGACCCTGGCGGCCCCCCGGCGCCTGCGGCGCTGGAATCTGCCCCCGCCCCCGGCCTAATCCCGGTGACACTTTAACCAAAAGAGCCGCTTTTCGCCTTATATAACGGGGCCGGCGGCTGGGGGGACCCCGGGGACGGGGACGTCACCCCGCAGAGCCCAGGTACAGCCGGTGGGGGGGGCAGGGGACAGGTTGGGGACATCAGGGAGGGGTTGGGGACAGGTTGGGGACATTGGGGAGGGGTCGTGGGACAGGTTGGGGACAGGTTGGGGACATCAGGGAGGGGTTGGGGACAGGTTGGGGACATTGGGGAGGGGTCGTGGGACAGGTTGGGGACACTGCGAGGGGATAGGGACAGGTTGGGGATATCGAGGAGGGGGCATGGGACAGGTTGGGGACATAGGGGAGGGGTTGGGGACATCAAGAAGGGGTTGGGGACAGGTTGGGGACATCAGGGAGGGGGCATGGGACAGGTTGGGGACATCAAGAAGGGGTTAGGGACAGGTTGGGGACATTGGGGAGGGGTCGTGGGACAGGTTGGGGACAGGTTGGGGACATCAGGGAGGGGTTGGGGACATTGGGGAGGGGTCGTGGGACAGGTTGGGGACACTGCGAGGGGATAGGGACACATTGGGGATATCGGGAAGGGGGCATGGGACAGGTTGGGGACATAGGGGAGGGGTTGGGGACATCAGGGAGGGGGCGTGGGACAGGTTGGGGACATCAGGGAGGGGGCATGGGACAGGTTGGGGACATCGAGAAGGGGTTAGGGACAGGTTGGGGACATTGTGAGGGGATGGGGACAGGTTGGGGACATCCAAGAGGGGTTGGGGACATCAGGGAGGGGGCGTGGGACAGGTTGGGGACATTTCAATGGGATGGGGACAGGTTGGGGATATTGGGATGGGGGCATGGGACAGGTTGGGGACATCGGGGAGGGGGCGTGGGACAGGTTGGGGACATTTCAGTGGGATGGGGACAGGTTGGGGACATTTGGGAGGGGTTGGGGACATTGGGGAGGGAATGGGGGCAGGTTGGGGACAAAGAGGAGGGGGTATGGGACAGGTTGGGGACATCAGGGAGGGGGCGTGGGACAGGTTGGGGACATCAAGAAGGGGTTAGGGACAGGTTGGGGACATTGTGAGGGGATGGGGACAGGTGGGGGACATCCAAGAGGGGTTGGGGACATCGGGGAGGGGGCGTGGGACAGGTTGGGGACATTTCAATGGGATGGGGACAGGTTGGGGACATTGGGATGGGGGCGTGGGACAGGTTGGGGACATCAAGAAGGGGTTGGGGACAGGTTGGGGACATCGGGGGGGAATGGGCGCAGGTTGGGGACATCGGGGAGGGGGCGTGGGACAGGTTGGGGACATTTCAGTGGGATGGGGACAGGTTGGGGACATTTGGGAGGGGTTGGGGACATTGGGGAGGGAGTGGGGGCAGGTTGGGGACAAAGAGGAGGGGGCATGGGACAGGTTGGGGACATTTCAGTGGGATGGGGACAGGTTGGGGACATCGGGGAGGGAATGGGGACAGGTTAGGGACATTGGGGAGGGAATGGGGACAGGTTAGGGACACTGCTGAGGAGTTGGGGACAGGTTGGGGACATCAACAAGGGGTTGGGGACATTGGAACTGGGACGTGGAGGCGCTGTGGGTGTTGAGGAGGGGGTGGGGGCCAGGGGACACTGGGGACATCAGAGGGGACACAGGGATGGCTTTGGGACATTGAGGGGGGGTGGGAGGGGACACGGGGTGCCACAGGACCAGGACCCACGGGGGACATCAGGGAGGGGACAGGGACCCTTCACCCTGGGGACACGGCAGGCACAGCTGGCCGGATGTCCCCATCCCCAGGGAGCCGGAGCGGGGACAGGGACAGCGGGGAGGGGACACGGGACCAGGGCAGGCCTGGGGACATCAGGGAGGGGATGGGGACAGCGGGAGGGCTGGGGGGCGGGTGACGCAAGTGGTGACACCGTCCCTGTCCCCGCCTGTGTCACCGTGTCCCCCTGCCGTGGCCCTGCAGCCCTCGTGCCTGCCCGTGTCCCCTCCCTGTGCCACCACAGTCCCTGTCCCCATGCTTTTGTCCCAACCATGTGTTCCTCAGTCCCCATCCCAGTGTCCCCGTGGGTACCGGTGTCCCCATGGGTGCTGGTGTCCCCATGTCCACCGGTGTCCCCATGGGTGCTGGTGTCCCCATGTCCCCATGTCCACCGGTGTCCCCATGGGTGCTGGTGTCCCCATGTCCTCAGGTGACCCCATGAGTGATGTCATTCCCCATGGGTGCTGGTGTCCCCGTGTCCCCATGTCCACTGGTGTCCCCACGCATGATGTTCCCCATGTCCCCACGGGTGCTGCTGTCCCCATGCGTCCCCTTCGGTGCTGGTGTCCCCTGGGTGCTGCTGTCCCCATGGCCACCAGCGTCCCCATGACTGACGCCCTTCCCCATCTCCAGCAGTGTCCCTGTGTCCGGCGGTGTCCCCACGGGTGCCGGTGTCCCGTGTCCCCCCCCCCCCCAACACGATGCCGTTCGGGGCGGTGCTGGAGCAAGTCGGGGGGCTGGGACGCTTCCAGGTGCTGCAGACGGTGCTGCTGTCGGTGCCCATCCTGCTGATGGCCAGCCACAACCTCCTGCAGAACTTCACCGCCGCCGTCCCCCCGCACCGCTGCCGCGTCCCCGGCGCCACCCCCGCTGCCACCCGCGGTCCCGGTGCCACCCCCGGCCTCCCCGGTGCCACACCGGGGCCGCCCGCTGCCACCATCAGGCCTCCTGATGGCACCTCGAGGTCCTCCAACGCCATCCCCAGGTCCCCTGATGGCACCTCGAGGTCCTCCAATGGCACCTTGAGGTCCTCCAACGCCATCCCGAGGTCCCCAGATGGTGCCATGGGGTCCCCCGATGCCACCCACCTCCCCGGTGCCACCCACGGCACGCTCGGTGGCACTCCGGAGTCCCCCGATGGCACCCGTCTTCCTCCTGAGGCCACCCTTGGGTCTTCCAATGACACCCTGGGGCCTTCGGAGGCCACCCTGGGGTGGTCTAACGGCACCCTGGGCCCCTCCGAAGCCACCCCGGGGTCCTGCTGGCGCTACGTGGCCTCGGCCCCCACCAACGGCAGCAGCGGCCCCCGGCCCACCGAGCCCTGCCACGACGGCTGGGACTACGACCTCAGCATCTACGTGGCCACCATCGTCAATGAGGTGGGGACAGGGGCCAGGGGATGGGGGGAGGGTGGGGGGATGTGACCTCCGTCAGCTCCAAGGTGGGGACGGGGGGAGGGGGTTGGAGGTGCAGGAAGGGAGAGGGAGAACCCTAGGGGACGGAGGAGGAAACCCTATCTATGGGGTTGGAGGATGAACCCTATGGGGATGGAGGATGAACCCTGTGGAGATGGAGGACGAAACCCTATGGGGATGGAGGATGAACCTTATGGAGATGGAGGAGGAAACCCTATGGGGATGGAGGACGAACCCTATGGGGATGGAGAATGAACCCTATGGAGATGGAGGACGAACCCTATGGGGATGGAGGATGAACCCTATGGAGATGGAGGAGG
>NC_139076.1:139221-164257 GCF_965140915.1 Aythya marila | reverse complement strand
GATGGAGGATGAACCCTATGGAGATGGAGGAGGAAACCTTATGGGATGGAGGATGAATCCTATGGGGTTGGAGGAGGAAACCCTATGGGGATGGAGGAGGAAACCCTATGGGGATGGAGGAGGAAACCCTATGGGGTTGGAGGAGGAACCCTATGGAGACGGAGGAGAGGAAACCCTATGGGGTTGGAGGATGAACCCTACGGAAATGGAGGAGGAACCCTATGGGGATGGAGGACGAACCCTATGGGGATGGAGGAGGAAACCCTATGGGGATGGAGGACGAACCCTATGGGGATGGAGGAGGAAACCCTATGGGGATGGAGGACGAACCCTATGGAGATGGAGGAGGAAACCCTATGGGGACGGAGGACGAACCCTATGGGGTTGGAGGATGAACCTTATGGAGATGGAGGAGGAAACGCTATGGGGTTGGAGGATGAACCTTATGGAGATGGAGGAGGAAACCCTATGGGGTTGGAGGATGAACCTTATGGAGATGAAGGAGTAAACCCTATGGGGGATGGAGGACGAACCCTATGGGGATGGAGGACGAACCCTATGGGGTTGGAGGAGGAACCCTATGGGGTTGGAGGATGAATCCTATGGAAACGGAGGAGGAAACCCTATGGGGATGGAGGATGAATCCTATGGAAATGGAGGAGGAACCCTATGGAGATGGAGGATGAATCCTATGGAAATGGAGGAGGAACCCTATGGGGATGGAGGAGGAAACCCTATGAGGATGATGAGGGTTGGAGATGACAGATGGTCAGATGGATGGATGGATGGATGGATGGGAGGAAGGGGGGGGACATTTTGGGGGAGGAAAGGACCAGACCAACCTCACCCCACCCCTGTCCCTGCAGTGGGACCTGGTCTGCAGCTACCGGCAGCTCCGGCAGATGGCCCAGTCCATCTACATGGCTGGAGTCCTGGTGGGAGCCCTGGTCCTGGGGGGCCTCTCGGACAAGTAAGGGCAGCAGCCGACCCCTCCCCGTGCCTCAGTTTCTCCCCGGGGACGTCGGGCAGACCATTGCCCGGTGGCCCCCGGTGGCACCCGGTGCTTCCCTGTCGCAGGTTCGGGCGCAAGGCCATGCTGATGTGGTCCTACCTGCAGCTGGGGGTGATGGGGACGTGCACGGCCTTCGCCCCCAACTACGCCTCCTACTGCGTCTTCCGCTTCGCCGGAGGCATGGCCCTCTCCGGCTTCGGCCTCAGCATCGCCTGCCTGGGTGAGGGGACGGGGACAGGGCTGGCCGTGGTGGGGACGTCCCGCTGGCCGTGGGACGGACGACCCAATGGCCATGGATGGGGACAACCTGATGGCTACGGATGGGGACATCAACATGGCCGTGTTGGGGACATCCTAGTGGCCATGGTGGCGACACCTCAATGGCCATAGATGGGGACAGCCTGATGGCCATGGTGGAGACAACTCAATGGCCGTGGATGAGGATGTCCAGATGGCCGTGGATGGGGACATCGGCATGGCCATGATGGGGACAACCCAACGGCCAAGGAGGGGGACGTCCCGCTCTCTGTAGATGGAGATATCCCAGTGGGGACATCATGAAGGCCATGTAGGGGGCCGCGAGACGGGGACACATCTGGACACGAGGGGGTGGCCACATGCACAAGGAGGATCACAGAGAGGGGACGCCAAGTCAGCCGTGTCCCCGTGGTCCTTTGCAGTGGTGGAGTGGATCCCCACACCCTACCGCGCCATCACCGTGGCCATCACCGGCTTTGCCTACACCCTGGGCCAGATCCTGCTGGCCGGCCTGGCCTACGCCGTCCCCCACTGGCGCTGGCTCCAGCTCACCGTCTCCCTGCCCTTCTTTGTCTTCCTCTTCTACTCCTGGTAGGACGCCTGGGTCCCACCGGGGAGGCCCTGGGGACACGTGGAGCTCTCCTCGCCCCTCTTTGTGCCTCAGTTTCCCCCCCTTGCTGGCTGCAGGTGGCTGGCTGAGTCCGCTCGTTGGCTGGTGCTCTCGGGGAAGGCCGAGAGGGCTGTGAAGGTCCTGCAGCGGGTGGCCAGGATCAATAAGAAGAAGGAAGAAGGGGAGAAGATCACAGTGGAGGTATTGTGGCCCCACCGGGGGGAGCTCTGAGCCAGAGTGGTCTTGGTTTTCTTGTACCCTCACCCCCCACCTTTCCTGGTTTCCACCTTTCCAGAACCTGAGGTCCAACATGAAGGAGGAGTTGGCTGGTCTGAAGTCGTCCTACACCATCTCCGACCTGGTTCGGACCCCGGTCATCCGCCACATCTTCTTCTGCCTCTCCATCGTCTGGTGGGGCCGGGCTGGGTTGAAGAAGTCTGGTGGGGATAAGGTGGAGAAGGGAGGGAGGGATGGAGGGATGGATGGTTGGATGGTTGGTTGGTTGGATGGTTGGATGGATGGATGGTTGGTTGGTTGGATAGTTGGATGATGGTTGGATGGACAGCCAATCCATGAAGCCATCCAGCCAGCCATAGCACAGCCCTCCTCTCCATCTGACCCCCCTGTCCCACATGGCAGTGACATCCCAGGGTGGTGGGAAGGTCACCCCACCTAAAGACGGTTCTCTCTCCCTGCTCCTCTCCAGGTTCTCCATCAGTTTCTCGTACTACGGGCTGGCCATGGATCTGCAGAACTTCGGCGTCAGCATTTACCTCATCCAGGTGATTTTCGGTGCTGTCGACTTCCCAGCCAAAGTGGTGGTGACCGTCTCCCTCAGCTACATCGGCCGGCGGGTGTCCCTCATGGTGGCCCTCTTCTTCGCAGGGCTGGTCATCATTGCCAACATCTTTGTCCCCACAGGTGGGTGGCCCGGGGTGATGGCGGGGCGGGTGGCGTCCACCCCTCCGGCCCTTCTCCAGATATTTAACGGGGTGCCCCCCACCTTGCCACCCACCCACGGCACGCGATCCCGGGTGCCTCCGTCGGCCACCCAAACTGCACCCGGTGGCCCAGAAGGCTCTTGAATAGCTCCGAGGATGGCGAGACGCCATCCTGTGTCCCACCCCACCACCGCCCCATGGCTGGGGGGCTCCCAGCCCGGCGCGGAGCCCACCCCGTGCCCCTCTCTGCCCCAGAGCTGCAGACGGTGCGCACGGCGCTGGCCGTCATTGGCAAGGGCTGCCTCTCCGCCTCCTTCAACTGCGTCTTCCTCTACACCACCGAGCTTTACCCCACTCCCATCAGGTAAAAAAAAACAAAAACAAAAAAAACTCTTCCCATCACCCCATGGGGCTCGTTGACACCCCCAGGGGGTCCCTGCCCCATGCTGACCCCCGCGGTGCCCGCAGGCAGACCGGGTTGGGCTTCGGCAGCACCATGGCCCGGGTGGGCGGCATCGTGGCGCCGCTGGTGAAGATGATGGACGAGTACTACCCCTTCCTGCCCCCCGCCGTCTATGGGGTGGCCCCCATCATGGCGGCCGTGGCAGCTGGCTTCCTGCCGGAGACCCTCAACGCACCGCTGCCTGACACCATCGAGGAGGTGGAGAGCAGGTGGGAGGGATGGACGGATGGACGGATGGACGGACGGATGGATGGATGGACGGACAGATGGATGGATGGACAGATGGATGGATGGATGGATGGATGGATGGACGGACGGACGGACGGACAGATGGGTGAATGGGCTCACAGGGGGATGGGGTGGTAGGAGAATGGGTGGGGTTGAGGTTGGCTGGGTTGGAGGAGGTTGGGTGGGTAGGTTGGAGGCCAAGTGGATTGGAGGAGGCTGAACAGGTCAACGGGAGGATGTGTGGATTGGAAGAGGGTGGACAGGTGGATTGGAGGAGGACAGATGGGTGGACTGGAGGACGTGTGCACTGGAGGAGGACGGGCAGGTGGATCAGAGGATGGGGGGAGGGACAGGTATGGGAGAGGACACGAAGGTATGATGGAGGACAGGTGGGTTGGAGGAGGCCGGGTGGATTGGAGGATGGCCAGAGTGGAGGAGGATGGGGTGGAGGGACAGACGGATGAATTGGGGGATGGACAAGTGGGTGGGAATGTTGGCAGAAGAGCGAATGAATGGCTGGACAGACAGATGGACAAGGTCCTGCCATGCCCCGTGGACCCTCCTCCTGCTGCTGACCTCTCATCTGCCTCCCTCCAGGGCCAAGCAGAAGAAGACAGCCAACCTCAAAGAGAAGATCCCCCTGCAGCCCCAGGACAAGGCCCCGCCAAAGGAGCCCTGAGGGACCCGGATGGGGGCGGCGTTCCTGGCGGGTTCCTGCAGCCCTGGTTTGGGGACGGGCTTGAATTCACCGCGTGCCCCACGTCAGGTGGCTTCCCCGTGTGGGGCAGGGGAAGTCCTCGGAGGAATAAAGGAGCTCTGCCAGGGGATGGTGTCTTGGTGTTATCTGAGGCCACCTCCAACGAGGTGACACCCAGTGACCATGTCTGAGGTCACTGCCAGGAAGGTGATGCCCAAAAGCAGTGTCCCCGAGGTCACCTCCAGTAAGATGCCATCCAGAAACCTGGTCCCTGAGGTCACCTCCAGTGCGATGACACCCAAAGGACACCATGTTGGGGGTCACCTTCAATAAAACACCACCTAACCTTGTCCCCCAGGTCACCTCCAGTATGATGAGACCCCAGACCAGTTTCTCAGGTTGCCTCCCCTCGGATGAAACCCAACCGAGGTCTCCTCCAGGAAGATGATGCCCAAGAAGTGCCATGTTTGAGGTCACCTCCAACAAGACGACACCTGATGACGTTCAACCCACCCAACTCTTGTCTCACTGGAGGGGGCCCCAAATCCCACGAGGAATGACCCCCCCCCACCAGATCATAGCCCAACCCCTTCCAGCAACCCACGGGGCTTTTCCCACCATGCCCCTTCCCCGACTTCCTGCGGGGCCAGCCTGGCCCTTGCTCCTGGTGCCAACGTGTACCCTTGGTCCCGATCCCATCAAAAATTAACCCCCAGCCTTCCCAGGCGGAGAAGGCACTGACCCAAGCAGGGCCACCTCCGTCAGCACCTTTTGGTCCCCTTTTGACCACAAAAAAAGAATCGCTAAAATTTAACCTGGCAGTGCCGGTGAAGGCCACGCGTTGGCCAGGGCCAGAAGCCCCCTCTCCAGGATGCCCACCTCTTCGGGTACACCAGGGGAGGCAGATTGGTCCCAGATTCACCCTGCCCCTCTCCAAACGCTTCCTTTCTCCCCCAGAAAATCAACGCTGAGGGGAAGAGAAAAAGAAAAAAGAAAAAAAAAAAAAAAGAGAGAAAGAAAAGGAAAAGAGAATTATTTTCTGCCTGCCCCAGATTTCTGGATTTTCCCCATCCGCCTTTGCCTTATCCCTTTGGAAAACCACCAGAAAAAGGACGTCAAACGTTAACCAAAGCCACCGTTGGCTGGGTTATATAGGAGACCATCCTGGGCACTTGTGGAGCACGGACGCTGCAGGAGGGAGAGAAGACTTTCTGGGGTGAAATCTATCCCTTTTGGGGTTCTGCCAGTGGGTGAGCGTGCATGGCTGAGGAGGCCATCGCAAGGCGCTCCCAGGGGCTCACAGTGGCAGCATGGCTTTTGCCGACCTCCTGGAGCATGTGGGGGGCATGGGGCGCTTCCAGGTGGCCTCGGTCATCCTCCTGGCCATGCCCGTCCTCATGATGGCCAGCCACAACCTCCTGCAGAACTTCACGGCCGCCACCAGTGACCACCACTGCCGGCTCCACTGGGAGGCCAATGCCACCAGCCTCGACCCCCAGGACCTGCTGAGGGTCTCGGTCCCCCGTGGCGAGCGGTGCCGGCGCTTTGTGAAGCCGCAGTGGTGGCTTCTGGAGGCCAATGGCTCGGCCCCCAACGACAGCTGGTTGGAGACGGAGCCCTGCCACGACGGCTGGACCTATGACCGCAGCGTCTTCACCAGCACCATCATCACAGAGGTAGGGCGGAGGCAGTGGTGGGGGTGAGATTTGGGGCTGGTGGCATGTTTCACTCACTCGTGGGCATGGTTCCTGCCTGGGGGCACCGGTGAAGGGTCTGCTGCCATCATGATGTTGGATTCTTCCAACTAGAGCATCTTCCTCGCTCAACCCTCGTTGGAGGCACTCAGTGCTGCGGAGACCTAGCACAAGAAAGGGAGGGATAAGGGAGTTGGTTTTCTCAAGGGAGGGTCAAAAAGGGGCTGGATGAACCCATGAAGGTGTCTTCCAGCTATGGGGATTCTGGGGAGGGTGGCCGTGTTTCTTGGCACCTTCTTGGCGTTTCTTTCCATTGGCCGTTGCGTTGGATCAACCCTACCAGCTGCCGTGGCTGTTGGCCGTGGTGTTGGATTAACCCTACCAGCCGCTGAGGCCAGTCTTGGGGGGCAGCAGAGAGGCAGGGGGGGTCCCCCCCCCCGATCCCTGTCCCACCCCCACATCCTTGTCCCTCGGCAGTGGGATCTGGTGTGCAGCTCCCGGGGCTTGAAGCAGTTGGCCCAATCGCTCTACATGGCCGGCGTCTTGGTGGGCGGCATCGTCTTTGGGGGCCTCTCAGACAGGTGAGGGGGAACACCTTGTCCTCGGGAGGGGGGAACAGGGGGTGGAGAGGTGGGTCAGCATCACGAGGGCCACCTCACCCCCTTCTCCTGGCCAGGTTTGGCCGCCGGTCGCTGCTCACCTGGTGCTACCTGCAGATGGGCGTCATGGGGACGTGCTCCTCCTTCGCCCCCACTTTCACCGTCTACTGCCTCTTCCGCTTCCTCACGGGCACGGCCTTCTCCGGCATCGTCCTCAACAGCGTCTCGCTCTGTACGTGGCCACCCCCAGCCCCAAGGCGTCCGTCCCCAGGGTGTCCTCCCAGCCTGCCCCAAGTCACACGCGCGCGTCTCGGCAGCCCTGGAGTGGATGCCCACTCGCACGCGGGCGATCGTGGGGACCTTCATGGGTTACTGCTACACCACTGGGCAGTTCCTGCTGGCCGGCATTGCTTACGCCATCCCTGACTGGCGGTGGTTGCAGCTCACGGTGTCGCTGCCCTTCTTTGGCTTCTTCCTCTACTCATGGTGAGGAGGAGAGGGTGAAGGGGCGGAGGGATGGGTGGGAGGATGTAGGGTTGCGTGGATGGGTGGCACAGGGTTGGTTGGGTGGTTGGATGGATCAGTAGGTGGTTGGGTGGTTGGGTGGATGGATGAGTAGATGATTGGGTGGGTGGATGGTTGGGTGGGTGGGTGGGTGGATGGATGGATGGATGGATGGATGGATGGATGGATGGATGGATGGATGGATGGATGGATGGATGGATGGATGGATGGATGGATGGATGGATGGATGGATGGATGGATGGATGGATGGGTGAATGGTTGGATGGATGAGTAGATGATTGGGTGGATGATTGGTTGGATGGGTGAATGGTTGGATGGGTGGATGGGTAAATGGTTGGTTGGTTGGTTGGTTGGTTGGTTGGATGGGTGAATGAGTGGATGGGTGAATGGGTGGATGGGTGAACGGTTGGATGGGTGGATGGTTGGATGAAGGGGTGGCTCGCTGGTGGAAGGGTCAGAAAGACAGAGAGATGATCCCTGTGGGATGCACCTTGCCCCCCCCCCTCCTCCCCAGGTGGTTAACAGAGTCAGCTCGCTGGATGGTCATGGTGGGAAAGTCCCAGCAGGCCTTGAAGGAGCTCCAGAAAGTGGCCAGGATAAATGGGAAAAAAGAAGAAGGGGACAAGCTGGACATAGAAGTAAGAGGCTCTGACCAGGGCATCTTTGGTGTGTTTTGTAGGGTGGTGAGAGGTTCTCCACCCTGGTTTCCCCCTCTGCTCCTCCACCTTGCCCCCCACAAGCAACCTCAGCGCCCCATCCCCACCCCAGAGGCCCTCTCTTTCCCCCCCAGGCCTTGAAGTCCTACATGCAGAAGGAGATGACCTCATCGAGGAGCCACCACACGGTGTTTGACCTGGTCCGAACGCCTGTCGTGCGCCGCATCTCTTGCTGCCTCTGCTTCGTGTGGTAAGCCTGGAGGGCACGAGTGGGTGGTTGTCCATCTGCCCTCCCACTTGTTGATCTCTCTGCTCCCTCCAAACACCGTTCCCCATCCACACATCTTAGCTGGGTCCATGTTGGAAAGGGAAACTGAGTCACGGCACAGGACTAAGTCAACAGAGGCCTCTTGGTGCTCACATGCTCCAGGAAGGGACGCAGATTCCCTGGCTGCATCCCATGGGTCAAGACATGGTGGGCAACCCCCGTAGCCCACCCCAAACCTCTTTGTTTGTGAGATTTGCCCACCTCACCTCTTCCTGGCCCAGGTTCTCCACCAGCTTTGCCTACTACGGGCTGGCCATGGACCTGCAAAACTTTGACGTCAACATCTACGTGATCCAGCTCATCTTTGGGGCCGTAGACTTCCCGGCCAAGCTGGTCTCCGTCCTCACCATCACCTTCGTCGGGCGACGCTTCACCCAGTCCCTCGCCCTCATCCTGGCGGGCTTGGCCATCTTGGCCAACATCTTGGTGCCACGAGGTGCGGGCTGGGGGCCGATTGGTGGGGGCAGGTGGGGTCTCCAGTCTCCAACACCGTGCCTCCCCTACCCAACCCCACCTAAGTGAGTCCCAGGAGCCCCGTCTTTGTCCCCACAGAGCTGCGGACACTCCGGACCGCCATGGCCGTCTTCGGGAAGGGTTGCTTGGCCGCCTCCTTCAACTGCGTCTTCCTCTACACGGGTGAGCTCTACCCCACCGTGATTCGGTAAGGAATTCGGGGTGCAGGTTGTAGGAGCTGCTGGGGTGGCCGTGACCACGTCAGGGTGGTCCCTCAGCACCTCCCCGCGTCCCGCAGGCAGACGGGCATGGGGCTGGCTAACACCATGGCCCGACTGGGCAGCATCACGGCGCCCTTGGTGAAGATGGTGGGTGAGGTCTTCCCCGTGCTGCCCTTCATCATCTACGGGGCGGCCCCCGTGGTGTCGGGACTGGTGGCCATCTTCCTGCCGGAGACAAGGGACATGGCCCTGCCCGAGTCCGTGGAGGAGGTGGAGGACAGGTGGGATGGGAGGGATGGAGGCTGGGGAGGGACACGTGGGTGGGGGGGAGGACCACTGGGCAGGACAGTGGGAGGAGGACGGAGCACGGGGTGGGAAAAAAGGGGGTGGTTGGGCGTGATGGGCGGGGGGGACAGCAGCGTGAAAGCCCACCCAGCCTCCCCCCTTCTCACCTCATCCTCCTTGGCCCCCCAGGACCCGGACCCGGACCCGGACCAAGGCAGACGAAGCCCAGCAGCTCCCCCTCCAACCCACCCAGCCCGACCCTACAGCTGGGGGCACCACAGAACCCTGCTAACACCTCCCCTACCCACCCCAGGACCCCCCAAATCCCCCCCCAATCCCCCACCCCTTGCCACAACCCCCCAGAGGAAGGAGCTGGTGGGGTGCATCCCCCAGAGGAGCGAGGGGACAGCAGTGGCCACGGCCAAGGAGGGGACACAGGCCTCAGGGTGCCCCTTTCTCCATGTTGGGGGGGGGACCACATCTCCCCCTCCTCCTCCTCCTCCTCCTCATCCTCCTCCTCCTCCTCCTCCTCTTCATGGTGTTTTTTTGTTGCTTTTTTTTTTTCTTCTTCTTCTGTACTGCAGTGAAAACAAATAAAAGCAAAATCGTGCAAAACGCGAGCGGAACGGGTCAGCCGGTGGGAGGCTTGGGGGGAGGGAGGGGGGGGTTGTTTTCCCACGGCCGCGGGGGTCCTGCCTGGCCCGGCCGTCCCGCCCCGAAGGCAAACACGGGTCCCAGCTGGGTCCCGCGGCCTCGGCATCGCATCCTTGTCCCCATCCCCTCCTCCCCTCTGGCCGGAGCCTCAACGGAGGCTGAGGAAGGCAGATGGGTACAGGAGGACCCAGATGTCCCCAAGGACCGGGGTGTCCCCTGGGATCCAGATGGCCCAAGGACCAAAGTGTCCCCATGGACCTGGGTGTCCCAAAGGTCCCAGGTGGTCCCCAGGGCTCTGGGTGTCCCCAAGGACCCAGAGGTTCCCAAGGACCTGGGTGTCCCCAAGAGCCCATCTGTCCCCAAGGTCCAAGATGTCCCCAAAATTTTGGGTGTCCCCAAAAACCCCTCTGTCCCCAAGAACCTAGCTGTCCCAAGCACAACGGTGTCCCCAAGAACAAGGGTGTCCCCTAAAACCCAGCTGTCACCCAGAACCCAGCTGTCCCCAAGGGCCATGGTGTCCCCAAGGGCCATGGTGTCCCCTTGCAAACAGGGGTCCCCATGACCCAGGCACCCACTTCCCCGGCACCCAAGGCCCCCTCTGCTCCAGGTGCTGAGGATGTGTGCCTCTTGCTTCCCCTGCACCCTCCCTCGGACCCGTCCCTGTCAGGTCCCCCTGGCCTCCGGTCACTTCCCCACATCCTGGCTGTGCTTCGCTGCCTCCCGCTGCCCTCCCGCCCCGGGGTCCAAGAGGTCCCCCCCACGGATCCGGTTCAGAGACCCCAGGACTTTGCCCCAATTGCCAGGGCAAATCAACCACCGTCGATGGCAAAAACAAGCCTGGGGAGGAGCTGAAGGGGTCCCTCTCTGCTGGGGATGGGGGCTTCCTCGGTGAGGAAGAGGATGGAGAGGATGGGAGGTCCCCAGGGAGACCTTGGGCATCCCCAGGCAGGGATCGGCGCGACTGGCGCCAGCGTTTCCGCCTGATGAACGGCTCCACTGACCCAGAGCAGGATCTGGCCCCGAGGAAGTCAAACGTTAACTGGGGCCAGGGTGGCTTTAAATAGAATCGGGGACAGGGACGGGGACGTGGCCATGGGCAGCCGTGGGGCCAAGGGGTCGTAGCCGCTGGCGGACGGATCTGGGAGCAGGATTCGGTGCTGGAAGGGAGCTGGATTCGGTCAGGAGGGAGCTGGAGTGACAGAGAGGTGAGTGGGTCGATAGAGATCAATACGCTGATTGGGATGGAGAGACCAAGGGACTGGGTGAGAGAGATGAAAGCCCACAGGACTGATCAGCAGGGAGAGAGACACCGATAGGCTGAGCCACAGGAAGATTATAGGTCAATAGAGTGAGTGATGGAAAGATTAAGATTATAAACTGATCAATAGACAGATTACATTCATCACATTGATCAAGAGAGATCAATGGATTGACCGATAGAGAGACAAAATAGAAATTAAGGTCAATCAATTGGTCAATAGAGAGATTATAGGCCAAGAGTCTGATCAATGGAGAGATCAATAGATTGATCAATAGCTAGACTATAGCTCAAAAAATCGACCAATAGCAACAGAGTTGTCACTAGAATGAGACTTTATAGCCCAGTGCATTGATTGATTTATGATGGGTGGGTAGATCAATCACAGACAGGACAATAGAAGGCTTAAATCTCAATTAACTGACAAATAGATCAATTATAGATCAATAAATTGATGAATAGACTAATGGGTTGATCAATAGAAACATAAATACTGATAGACTGATCAATAAAGAGGGAGATCATGGACCAATTGATATTTGATAAATTATAAATAATAGAAATATAAAGATCAATAGCGAGAGAAAGTGAGACTGATCAACAGGGAGTCCAACAGATCGATCAATAGAGACAAGGGCAGATCAACAGGTTGATCGATAGACCATGCAGTCAATAGATTGATTGATCAGCAGATAGATCAATCACTTGACAGAATAAGGAGTCGATATGAGCTATGGGCAGAGGGACAGGAGGACACAGCCTCTGGAGGGACGATGGGTGGCACGGTCGGGTGCTAAAGCCATTGATTAATCAATTGATTGATTGACAGAGGGATGAAGGAAGGCTGGGGGAAGAGAATGGGAGTGGCAGAGAGAGGGAGGGACGGACAGAAGGAGGGACAGACAGAGGGAGGGACGGAGGGACGGACGGAGGGACAGTGGGTGGCAGATCGAGACAGAGACCGAGGGAGCAGCAGAGAGAGGGAAGAGGGTGAAACAGCAGCCAGCAATCAATCAATTGATCAATCGGGATCCATCATTGGAGGGCCAGAGCCACTGGTAGGACAGGTGGGTGATAAAATTGATCGATCAATTGAGTGATTGATCGGTAACATGGTAGGGAGGGAGGAGGAGGAGGGAGAGCAGCAAGGAGCAGAGCCGACAGGGAGAAATAAATAGCCAGTGATCAATAGGCTGGCAGATTAGTGGGCAGATCAATTGATCAGATTGTTAGACTGATGAATTGACAGACTGATAGATCAATAGACTGATGAATTGACAGAGGGACTGATCAACAGACACCTTGATAGATCAATAGAGCTTGAGAGCTTGATAATGACACCGGTTGGTTGTGATTGACAGATTAATACACAGACAGATTGATCTATTGATACTGACTGATCGATAGAGCAACTGATAGACTGATAGACTGATCACCAGAGAGCCTGATAGATCATCAGACAGATTGGCTGCCAGATCGATAGGTCAACTGATAGACCAATAGAGAGACCGATAAGCAATATATGGACAGATCAATAGATGGACAGATCAATAGATGGATGGATTGGTAGATCAATGGACCAATCAGCAGACGATCCTCCCTTGATCTGCCCCCCCACACCCTGATCTTCTCAACCACCCCTCGGTCCATCCCGCTGCCCGTCCCGTGTCCCTCCATTGGGCTGTCCCTTGGCGCACCCTTCTGTCCATCCCTTGGCCCATCTTGGTCCTCCACTGTCCTTCAGCCCCTCGGGCCTTCATCCTCAGCCTCCCTCCACCTTCTCCTGGTCCCGTCTTCACCTTGTCCCTCGCCCCTTCCTCCAAACCACCCTTTGGGTGTCCTCCTCCACCCCTCAGCCCTTCCTTCACCCCTTCCTCCATGCAACCCCTTGCCTGTTCTCAGCCGTTCTTCATCCTTCCTCCAACCGTTTCTCCTCCTCCCACCCCCAGCCGGTCCGGGGACCCCCCCCAGCTCCATCCCTCGTCCCGCCATGTCCTTCGTGGAGCTGCTGGCCCGCCTGGGCGGGATGGGACGCTTCCAGGTGACCTACGTGGCCGCGCTGGCCTTTCCTCTGCTCATGCTGGCCAGCCACAACCTTCTGCAGAACTTCACCGCCGGCATCCCCGAGCACCACTGCCGGCCCCGGCCGGTGGCCAACAACAGCATCGGCGACGTCCCCCTCTTTGTCACCATCCCCTCCGATGACCACCACCGCCCCCAGCGCTGCCGCCGGTACGTGGAGCCCCAGTGGCACCTCTTGGAGACCAACGGCACGGCCAACGGCACGGCCAATGGGGCGGCCACCGAGCCGTGCCACGACGGGTGGACCTATCACGACGGCGTCTTTGCCCACACCATCATCAGCGAGGTGAGGTGCAGACTGGGGGGCACTGGGGGGCGGGGGGGAGGACACACAGGTGTCCGTTGACCCCCTCCCCTTGTCCTTCCCCCCCCCCCCCCCCGGTGGCAGTGGGACCTGGTGTGCGAGTCCAAGAAGCTGCGGCAGGTGGCCCAGTCCATCTACATGGCCGGGATCCTCCTGGGCTCCGGCCTTTTCGGGGTCCTCTCCGACAAGTATGTAGCTGGCCTGCTGCTGTACTGGGAGGAACTGGGAGCAACTGGGAGTAGGGAGGGCGGACAGGCATGCGCAGGGACATCCTTCCTGCCTTCTGTCCCGCAGTGTCCCTGTTTCTCATCCCAGTATCCCCAGTATCCATATTCCCCATTCCAGTCTTCCCAGTGCTCTAAGTCCCTGTCCCAGTGCTTCCAGCACCCCATGTCCCCATCCCAGTGACCCTTGTCTCCATCCCAGTGCCCCATGTCTCCATCCCAGTGCCCCATGGCCCCATCCCACCACCACATGTCCCCATCCCACCACCCTTTGTCTCCATCCCAGTGCCCCCTGTCTCCATCCCAGTGTCCCGTCTCCAACCCAGTGCCCCATGTCCCCATCCCAGCATCCTCAGTGCCCTTTGTCCCCATCCCAAAGCACCATAATCCCAGTGCCCACTCCCCCTATCTCAGTGTCCCATATCAGCATCCCAGCAACCCATACCCTCCCATCCCAGTGCTCCCAGTTCCCCCAGCGCCATGTCCCAGCAGGTTTGGTCGCCGGGCGCTGCTCACCTGGTGCTACCTGCAGCTGGGGGCGGCGGGGGCCGGCACCGCGGCCGCCCCCACGTTCGTCATCTACTGCCTCTGCCGCTTCCTGGGGGGCCTGGCCATGGCCGGCGTGTCCCTCAACTCCGCTTCTCTCTGTGAGCTGGGGACCCTGGTGTGGGTTGGGTTCCACCACCCCTGGGAGGGACCCTGGTGGCCGGGTTGGGTCCCAAAACCATTGACCTATGGGTCCCACCACCACTGACCCATGGGAGAGACTTTGGTGTCCAGTTCCAGCCCTACTACCATTGACCCATTGGAAGGCCCCTGGTGTCCACATTGGGTTCCACCACCATTGACCCATGGAGGGCCCCACAAACCCATCTCCAATCCCAACACCCATGGGACAGACCTCGGTGTCCAGTTCCAGCCCTACTACCATTGACCCTTGGGATGGGTTCTGGTGTCTGGGTTGGGTCCCAAAACCATTGATTAATGGGAGGGACCTTGTTGGTTGGGTTGGGTCCCAAAACCACTGACCCATGGGACAGACCTTGGTGTCCACTTCCAACCCCACCACCATTGACCCATGGAGGGCCCCACAAACCCCTCTCCAATCCCAACACCCATGGGACAAACCTTGGTGTCCACTTCCAACCCTACTACCATTGACTTTTGGGATGGATTCTGGTGTCTGGGTTGGGTCCCAAAACCATTGACTAATGGGAGGGACCTTGTTGGTTGGGTTGGGTCCCACCACCCTTGACCATGGGACAGACCTTGGTGTCCACTTCCAAATCCCACCACCATTGCCCCTTGGGAGTGCCCCTGGTGCCTGGGTTCGGTCCCACCACCAATGGGAGGGACCCGCGCGCCCAGATGCTGACGGTGACCCCCAGGCATGGAGTGGATCCCGACGGAGGCGCGCGCGGTGGTGGGCACCATCAACGGCTACTGCTACACCCTGGGACAGTTCGTGCTGGCGGGCATAGCCTTCGGCCTCCCCCACTGGCGCTGGCTCCAGCTCGTCGTCTCCCTCCCCTTCTTCTTCTTCTTCCTCTACTCCTGGTACGGGGACGCGGAGGGGAGGCTGGGAGGTGGTGGGGGGCAGGACGCGGGGGTCCCCGTCTCACCCCTTGTCCCCCTCCTTCCCAGGCTGTTCGTGGAGTCAGCCCGTTGGCAGGTGATTTCGGGGCGACCCGACCTGGCCCTGAAGGGGCTCCGCAAAGTCGCCCGCATCAACGGGAGGAAGGAGGAGGGCGATAAGCTCAGCGAGGAGGTGATGTCCCTCCCAGGCCTCCCAGATCCCATTAAATCCCTCCCAGATCCTCCCAGGCTCCCCTCATTCTCCCCCAGATCCCCGATTTCCCCTCTACCCATCCTAAACCCACCCCCAGACCCCCCTTATCCCTTCTAAATACCTCTGCCCCCCCCACTTAGATCTCCCTTAATTACCCCCTGATCACCTGGATCCCTCCAGATCTCCTGGATCCCCTTCAGATCTCCTGGATCCCATTTCCCTCCTAGATCTCTTCAGATTTCCTGCTTGGATTCCTCCTCCCCCCCACCCCCCGTGCCTCATGTCCCTCCTAGATCCCCCCAGATCCCTCCTAGATCTCTCTGATGCCCCTCTAGATCCTCCTGGATCCCCCCCAGCTCCTTTCTCTGCCCACTACATCTCACGAGATAGCCCAAACCCCCCCCTAGATCCTTTGTATCCCCCAATAGATCCCCCGTATCTCCCAGTAGGTCCCCCCTAGATCCCTTGTGTCCCTCCAGATCCCTCCTGATCCCTTGATCCCTCTCCCACAGGTGCTGCGGGCGCTGGTGCACCGGGAGCCCCCGATGCCGGGGGGGGCCCTGGCCGCCCTGGTCCGTACCCCTGGGATGAGGACAGTCTCCTGCGGCGTCTCCTTCGTCTGGTAAGTAAGGTCACCTCAAGCCCAAAAAACACCTTTTGGAATGAAAAAAAACATCCTTTAGGGCTCAAAAAAACACCTTTTGGGGGTCAAAACCCATTCTTCTAGGTTCAAAAACCAACCTTTAAGGCCCAAAAAACAACCTTTGAGGCTCCAAACCCAACCTTTAAGGCTCCAAAGCCATTTTTGGGACTCCATGCCCATCCTTTGGTGCTCAAAACCCAACCTTTAGGGCTCAACACCTGAACTTTGGGGCTCAAAACTCAACTTCTGGGACTCCAAACCCAACTTTGGGGGGCCTAAAACACCTTTTTTGGGACAGAAGCCACCTTTTGGACCTTAAAACCCAACTTGGGGTTTAAAACCCACCATTTTTGGAAGCCAAAAGCCACCTTTGGGCGCTCAAAACCCAATTTGAGTGTCTAAACCATGTCGGCAACACGCCTTTTTGGGGGAACGATACCCAACTTTTGAGGCCAAGGCCACCTTCGAAGGCCAAAGCCTGCCTTCTGGGCACCTGGAGATGCCTGGTGGGTTTTGAGTTGAAACGCTGGGTTTTTGGGCAGGTTCTCTACCAGCTTCGCTTACTATGGGCTGGCCATGGACCTGCAGGGCTTTGGGGTGGACATCTACCTGAGCCAACTGGTGTTTGCGGCGGTGGACATCCCAGCCAAGCTGGCCTCCGTCCTGATCATCAGCGGTGCCGGGCGCCGGGTGGCCCAGGGTGCCTCCTTGGGGCTCGCGGGGGTCTGCATCCTCGCCAACATCGTCGTGCCGACGGGTGGGCGCCGGGGTGGAGAGGGAGGGGTTGGAGGGTGAGGGGATGGAGGGCGAGAGGGTGGAGGGCAAGGGCAGGGAGGACGGTGGAATGGAGAGATGGAGGATGGTTGACGAACGGTTAGAGGGGTGGGGAGAACAATTGGAGGGACAGAGGCTGGAAAAAGAGAGAGACGGAGGCCAGGGACTTCCAGAGGTGGGGGTCTGGGGGTGGTGACCCCCCACCCCGTGGCCGTCCCCAGAGCTGCAGACGCTGCGCATGGCCTTCGCGGTGGTCGGCAAAGGCTCCTTGGCCGCCTCCTTCAACTGCGCCTACATCTTCACCGGGGAGCTCTTCCCGACCGCCATCAGGTGGGCAGCAGCCCCCCGTGGGGCTGCCTCGACACCCGAGACCCCCACCCACCCACCCCTCCGTCCATCTGTCCGTCCCGCATCCCACCGCATCCGTCCGTCGGTCAACGAATCCATCCAAACTTCTCTCTGTCCACCATCAAACCCGCTGTCCGTCCGTCCGTCCATCCATCCAACCACCTCTCCACCCACGTGTCTGTCTGTCTGTCCATCCAACAACCTCTCCACCCATCTCTCAACCCATCCATCCATCCGTCCATCTGTCTGGCCAACCATCATCAAGCTCTCCACATCCGTCTGTCCACCCAACCACCTCTCCACCCATGTCCGTCTGTCCCTCCAACAACCTCTCCATCCATCCATCCATCCATCTGACCAGCCAACCACCTCACAACCCATCCGTCTGTCCGTCCAGCCGTCATCAAACCCTCCATCTGTCCATCTATCCGTCCACCCCACCACCTCTCCACCCATCTGTCTATCCGTCTGTCCATCCAACCATCACCAAACCCTACGTCCATCCGTCCTACCACCTCTCCATCCCTCCATCCATCCGTCCGTCCGTCCGTCCGTCCTCCCGCCCACCCTCTCCCTCTCCCCGGCGCAGGCAGACGGGGATGGGCCTGGGGGGCACCATGGCCCGGGTGGGGAGCATGGTGGCCCCCCTGGTGCGCATGGCGGCCGACGTCAGCCCCGTGCTGCCCCTCGTCATCTACGGGGCCGCCCCCATCGTCTCGGCCATCGCCACCTGCTTCCTGCCCGAAACCCGCAACGTGCCCCTGCCCGAGACCATCAAGGACGTCGAGAGACGGTGAGGGGTCCCCCTGGGGTCCCCGTCCCCCCTTAGGGTCCCCTTGGGGTCCCTGTCCCACTTTGGGGTCCCCCCGGGGTCCCCGTCCCCCCTTGGGTCACCCCCTGGGGTCCCCGTCCCCCCTTAGGGTCCCCTCGGGGTCCACGTCCCACTTTGGGGTCTCCCCAGGGTCCCCGTCCCCCTTTGGGTCACCCCCTGGGGTCCCCGTCCCACTTTGGGGTCCCCCCGGGGTCCCCGTCCCCCCTTGGGTCACCCCCTGGGGTCCCCGTCCCCCCTTAGGGTCCCCTCGGGGTCCACGTCCCACTTTGGGGTCTCCCCAGGGTCCCCGTCCCCCTTTGGGTCACCCCCTGGGGTCCCCGTCCCACTTTGGGGTCCCCCCGGGGTCCCCGTCCCCCCTTGGGTCACCCCCTGGGGTCCCCGTCCCCCCTTAGGGTCCCCTCGGGGTCCACGTCCCACTTTGGGGTCTCCCCAGGGTCCCCGTCCCCCTTTGGGTCACCCCCTGGGGTCCCCGTCCCACTTTGAGGTCCCCCTGGGGTCCCCGTCCCCCCTTGGGTCACCCCCTGGGGTCCCCGTCCCCCCTTAGGGTCCCCTCAGGGTCCCCGTCCCACTTTGGGGTCTCCCCGGGGTCCCCGTCCCCCTTTGGGTCACCCCCTGGGGTCCCCGTCCCCCCTTAGGGTCCCCTCAGGGTCCCCGTCCCACTTTGGGGTCTCCCCGGGGTCCCCGTCCCCCTTTGGGTCACCCCCTGGGGTCCCCGTCCCCCCTTAGGGTCCCCTCGGGGTCCCCGTCCCACTTTGGGGTCCCCCCGAGGTCCCCGTCCCCCCTTGGGTCACCCCCTGGGGTCCCCGTCCCCCCTTAGGGTCCCCTCGGGGTCCCCGTCCCGCTTTGGGGTCCCCCTGGGGTCCCCGTCCCCCTCTCCAGTTTGTCCCCGGTTTCTTTGTGGTAGATGGAAATGGGGGAAATGGGCGTTTTAGGGTGAGATTGCCTTCCTGGGAGGTTTTGGGGTGAGAAGGGCTGGGTTTGGGGTGAAAAGTGTGGGAAGGTTTTGGGGTGAGGATTGAAGGGTTTGGGGGAGGGAAGGGTGGAAGGTTTTGGGGTGAGGATTGAAGATCTCGGGGTGGGAAAGGCAAAAGGTTTTGGGGTGAGAAAGGCTGGATTTGGGGTGAGAGGGTCGAAAGGTTTTGGGGTGAGGACCGAAGGATTTGGGGGTGGGAAATGGGGAAGGTTTTGGGGTGAAGATTGAAGGTATTGGAGGTATGATGGACTGAAGATTTTGGGGTGGGAAACACTAAGGTTTTGGGGCTGAGATCAGATGGTTTTAGGGTGGGAAGGAGAAAAAGTTTTGGGGTGAGAATGGAAGGTTTTGGGGTGAGAAGGAGAGGAGGTTTTAGGGTGAGAATGGAAGGTTTTGGGGTGGGAAGGTTTTGGGTCGAGGACCAAAGACTCTGGGGTTGGAAGGACTGAAGCTTTTAGGGCCAGGACTGAAGGTTTTGGGGGTGGGGAGGACCGAAGTTTTTGGGGCAAAAACTGAGGGTTTGGGGGATTGCCCTGACCCCCCTGTCCTCCTCCCCGCAGCGGGGGCCACCTGAAGGACGAGGACGTCACCGTCCCCCTGGGCCCCACCGGGACCAAGGACGGCGCCTGAGGGGCGAGGACCGGGGAGGGGGCGCAGGACCCCCCCCAACGGCCCCCTCTTTACCCAAATCCTATTTATTTCACCCCAATAAAGCCACGCCGATGGTCACCGAGCGCCGGCCTTTGCCCCAATTCGGGCGATTTCAGCCGCGGCCCCCCCCTTAATCCCCCTCCCCGCTGGGGGATTAAGACTCCCGTCAGGGTTGGCAGGTGGAAAAAAAAAGAACCTAAACGGAGCGGTTTGGCCCCAAAAAGAGCAGGCAGCACAACCTCGGTATCAGCCCTCGGAGAAGCCACAACAACGCACCGAAATCGGGCGTTTTGCACCCAAAAGCCAGGGCAGCACAAGCCGGCTAATCGGCCCTCAGAGAAGCCAAGCACCAGAAACGGGGTTTATTCACCCCAAAAGTAAGGGCAGCACAACCCCAAAATCAGGCCTAAGAAAAGCCACACGCAGGCACCTAAATGGGGTTTATTCACCCCAAAAACTAGGGCAACGCAACCCCAATACCAGCCCTCAGAAAAGCCACATCCAAGCACCTAAATCGGACTTTTTCACCCCAAATCCACCCAGTGGAACTTCATTCCCTCCCACCTCAGCCCCCCACCCCACCAGGGCCCTGAAATCCCCCCTTTTTGCCCCAAAACACTCACAATTCCACGTGTTTTTTTTTTCCATTTTTATTACGAAAACGAGCAGTTTTGGTGTCATTTTTTTTTTATCCGGATAAGACACGACCGTGAAGCTTTGCCGAAGGGGAAAAAAACGGGGTAAAACCCACCCGTTTTGGGACATTTCATCATCCCGCCCCCCACCGGGGCGCGAAACAGAGGAAAACCGCCCATTTTGAACCAAAAAGCCGCCTTTTCCACCTGAATCGGGCACAAAAAGGGGGGAAAGGGGAGAAAACACCGGGCTGGAGCTGCCTCCCCACCAGATTTGTGCATTTTTGGGTTAAGTGTTATTTTTTAGTGATTTGGGGCTATTTTGGGGCCTTTTGGGGTCAATTTTGGGCCGTTTTGGGCTGTTTTGGGTCAATCTGGGGCCGTTTGGGGTCAACTTAGGCCTATTTTGGGTCAATCTGAGGCTGTTTTGGGCCAATTTGGGGCCATTTTGGGTCTTTCCCCCCCCCCCGCCAGCTTCTTCTCCGTTGGGGGGGGGTCCGGCCGGTGAAAATGGGGGGGTGGTGGTGGGAGGGGGGGGGTCGGAGGTAGGTTTTTAAGTAGATTTTTAGAAAAAACAGGCACATTCAGTCTGCGGGACCCTGGGGGGGGGGGGCAAGCAGGGGGGGGTCCCCAGCGCACCCCAAAAAAGCACGGCGGCTCCTTCCCGGGGCGGGGGGCACGCCCCCTCCTCCCTGCCACGTTTTGAGGGGAAAAGTGGCGGTTTTAGGACAAAAGCAGCTTCCCACCCCACCCCAAAACCAAACCCTGTGCAACCGGGACGGGTCAAGGGATCCGCAGGGGCTGGAAAACCCCCAAACGGAGGGGTTTTGCCCCATTTTGAGCCAGCCGGAGGAGGAGCACGGGGAAAACCCCAAAATGTTGGGATTTTGCCCCAATTCTGCGCTGGCTGAAGGAGGATGGCGGGGTGTAAGGCCTCGTCTAGGCAGGGGCCGGGAGGAGAGAACGAAAAAAGAAAAATGGGGGGGGAAAAATGAAATAAAAATAAAACCAGAAAAAAAAACCTAAAACCTCACCCCATCAGAATTGAAAAATTAAGGAAAACAACCCAAAAAACACAACCCCCAGCTGGCGCGGGGCCCCGAATTTGCCAAGAAAAGGGAAAAGCGGCGTTTTGTTCTTTTTTTTTGGCACACCACTCCGAGGCGCTGGAGAGGGGAGGATTCGGGCACCTTTTGGGTGAAAAAGCCCAGGAATGGTGACGGGAAGGGGCAGCCCACACGTGCCGGGCCGGATTTAGGGGGAATTTACCCCAAAAATCCCTCCTGGGGGTCAGGGAGGCGGCGGTGGCTGTCCTGGAGGGCACCCAACGTGGGGGCAGCAGGATGGAAGGGGGAGAAGCCACCCCCAAAAGCGATAAAAAAAAAACCCAAACCAACCCAAAATGGGGGAAAAAAACATAAAATAAAAGGGGAAAAAAAAAAAGGGGGAAAAAAGGGAAAAGCGAGGGCATCAGGAGTTGTTCTGGTTCTGGTAGATGGAGGCTTTCTCCTTCAGCAGGTCCAGACACAGGTGGCAGCTCCAGCTCCCTGGGGGCAGAAATTGGGGGGGGGGTCACAGGGGGCTCCCCCCGCGCCCCTCGTTAGGGGCCCGCTCTTCGTTAGGGGCCCGTGCTTCATTAGGGGCCGTTTTGGGGTGAAAAAGAGCAGGTTTGGGGTCTCCGCGCGTCTCGGCGGCGGTGAGGGGTTCTTGCTTGCAGAGCCCCGTGACCTTCCTCCTCCTCCTCCTCCTCCTCTTCCTCCTCGTTAACCTTCGAGCGAAGGCGGCTGATAATTAACCGGTTGATAATTAACCGGCCGATAATTAACCCTCTGCCATCGAGGTTTTGGGGTTTTGGTTGTAAATACCTTTTTTTTTTCTTTTTTTTTTTTCTCCCTTCTATTTTTGCTTCGACGCCGTGAGTCAGCACAAAGCGGGAGGGAGAGGAGGACGAAGGAGCCTTGGGTGGTAATTTTGGGGCAAAAAACTGCTTTTTCGGGGTCTCTGCTGGAGCAGAGGAGCCTGAGGGCAACGCCGGTGCACTCAATCTGAGAATTTTTAACCAAACCGCAAGGATCTCCCCCCAAAAAAAGCAGGAAGGATTGGGTCCGCGTGGCTCTTACTGTTTTGTACCAAATTTGGGGTGTTTTGACCCATTTTTGGGGGGCGCAGCACTCACCCTCGGGGGGCTCCGACATGGGGGGCGTGAGGCAGTACATGTGGTAGCCGCGGTCGCAGTCGTCGCAGAAGAGGAGCTGGTCCTGGGTCAATTTGGGGGGAAATTGGGAAAAAAGGAAGAATTGGGGGAAAAAGGGAGAAATGGGAAAAAGGGGAGGAATTGGGGAATTGAAGTGAAAGGATCTCACACGTCCCTCTGATGTTCCCCCCCCAAAAAAAGCACTGTTTCCATCCCAAAATTGTCATTTCCCCCTCCCCAAACCACCGTTTCCCACCCAAAAAGGTGCCACTTGGATCCCAAAAGCACCGTTTCCTCCCCAAAAAGCACCATGACCCCAAAGAAGGGCACAATTTTCTCCCCAAAAGCTCCATTTCCCCCCCAAAAAGGTGCCATTTGCCCCAAAAAAGCACCATTTCTTCCCCCAAAGCCCCCATTCCCAACAAAAAAAAACACTTCCCCCAAAAAAAAGGTGCTATTTGGATCCCAAAAGCACCGTTTCCCCCAAAAAAAGGACCATTTCCCCAAAAAAGGGCACCATTTTCCCCCAAAAAGCTCCATTTCCCCCACCCAAACCATCATTGCCTCCCCCCCAAAGGTGCCACTTTGATCCCAAAATCTCAATTTCCCCCCCCAAAAAAGGCACCGTTTCCCCCCCCAAAAAACACCATTCCCCCCAAAAGAGCCCAATTTCTCCCCCTAAAAGGCACCATTTCCCCCCCAAAGGCACTATTTCCCCCCCCAAAACCCACCTTTCTCCCCCCAAAACCCCCCATTTCCCCCCCAAAACCCCCTTTTCCCCCCCCCAGACCCCCCATTTCCCCCCCAAAACCCCCTTTTCCCCCCCCCAGACCCCCCATTTCCCCCCCAAAACCCCCTTTTCCCCCCCCCAGACCCCCCATTTCCCCCCCAAAACCCCCCCCATTTCCCCCCCAAAACCCCCCATTTCCCCCCAAACCCCCTTTTCCCCCCACAGAGCCCCCATTCCCCCCCAAAATCCCCCATTCCCCCCCCAAAAACCCCCATTTCCCCCCCCAAACCCCATTCCTCCTCCCAGACACCCCAATTTCACCCCCAAACCCCCTTTTTCCCCCCCCAGACCCCCATTCCCCCCCAAAACCCCCTTTTCCCCCCCCAGACCCCCCATTCCCCCCAAAAATCCCCCCATTTCCCCCCAAAACCCCCTTTTCACCACCCCTGACCCCCCATTCCCCCCCAAAAAAACCCCATTTCCCCCCCCAAAAAAAACCATTTCCCCCCAGACCCCCCATTCCCCCCCAAAACCCCTTTTCCCCCCCAGACCCCCATTCCTCCTCCCAGACACCCCAATTTCACCCCAAAACCCCTTTTCCCCCCCAAAAAACCCCCCATTGCCCCCCAAAACCCCCTTTTCCCCCCCCAGATCCCCCATTCCCCCCCAAAATCCCCCCAATTCCTCCCCCAAACCCCCATTCCTCCTCCAGACACCCCAATTTCACCCCCCAAACCCCCCTTTTCCCCAAAAAAAAAACTTTTTCCCCCCAGACCCCCCAATTTCACCCCCCAAACCCCCCTTTTCCCCCAAAAACCCTTTTTCCCCCCCCCAAACCCCCTTTTCCCCCCCCAAACCCCCTTTAGCTGCCTCCCCCGGACCCCCAGGCCCCCAACATGGGGCGGGGGGGCAGAAACCCCCCCAGTGCCCCCCCGGGGGGCTCACGTCGTTTTCGGAGGTGCCGCAGATGTTGCAGCACTTGCACTCGATGCACTGCCAGCGGTACGTCTTGACGGCTGCCATCATCACCGGGGTGAACTGCAGGCACGAGGGTGCCCTAAAAAAAAAAAAAAAAAGGGGAAAAGGGAAAAAAAATCAGCGAAAACGGGGGGTTAAAAGCACCCCCGGCCCGGCTCCAACCCCAAAACGTTGGGGTTTTAAAGCAAAAACACGAGGGAAGGAAGAGGGAAGAGAAGGGTGGGGGAAAAAAGGGGCTGGAGGAGGTCTGGTGGTGGGCATGGATGTGAAACCCTACAAAAAAAGATACTTTAGGAGCAAATAACGGGGCTGGGAAGGGTCTGGTGGTGGCCATGGCCATGAAACCCTACAAAGACGACCCTTTAGGAGCAAATAATGGGGCTGGGAAAGGTCTGGGGATGCTCAAAGACATGAAACCTTACAAAAAAGACCCTTTAGGAGCAAATAACGGGGCTGGAAGGGTCTGGGGATGCTCAAAGACATGAAACCTTACAAAAAAGACCCTTTAGGAGCAAATAATGGGGCTGGAAAGGGTCTGGTGGTGGTCATGGCCATGAAACCCTACAAAGACGACCCTTTAGGAGTGAGTAATGGGACTGGGAAGGGTCTGGGGATGGCCGTGGCCATGAAACCCTACAAAAAGGACTCTTTAGAAGTAAATAATGGGGCTGGGAAGGGTGTGGGATGACCATGGATGTGAAACCCTACAAAAAAAAAACATATTAAAAGTGAATAACGGGGTTGGAAAGGTCTGGGATGACCATGGGCATGAAACCCTACAAAAACAGACACATTAAAAGCAAATAATGGGGCTGGAAAGGGTCCGGTGGTGCTCATGGACATGAAACCCCTACAAAAAAAAAGACCATTTATAAGCAAATAATGGTGCTGAAAAGGGTCTGGGGATGCTCACGGACACAAAACCCTAAAAAAAAGATGCTTTAAAAGCAAATAATGGTGGTGGGAAAGGTCTGGGGATGCTCACGAACAAGAAACC